>NC_043701.1:7299144-7304869 GCF_006229205.1 Suricata suricatta | reverse complement strand
CAGAGGATCCGAAGCAGGCTCCACACTGACAGCACAGAGCCTGATGCAGGGCTCCAACTCACCAACTACGAGATCATGACCTGAGCTGAAGTCAGATGCTTGACTGACTGAGCCACCTAGGAGCCCCTAACAACTATCACTCTGGATGTCAGGATTCCAACATATGACTTTGGGGATGGATACAAACATTCAGACCATAGTAGGAGCCATTCTCTTCTATAAAAGCAAAGGATATAAGTAAATATCTACCACTGCCCAGTCTCTCCCCGTCGGATCCCTGACCCTTTCTCCACCCCAGCACACACACATATACCCAGAGTTGCTCACTGCCATTCCCATTACAGTGGAGGGAACTGTTTTTAATTAAATTTTTAAAACACCTCTGAGTTCAGAGGGAAGATACAGTGGAAAAAATAGGAGGAATTTAAAGAATGCATGAGAGACCAGCCACTCTCCACCTAAAAGAATTTTCTTTGAACCACCTACTTGTTCACTTTGTTTCCTGTGGTTTGATAGCCAACTAATTGGCATCATTTGAGTGAATGGTGAGACGCCTGAATGTTGGTTGGATGGTTGAGATTGTGTCCTCATGGCGCCAGGTGTCACTTAGGAATGAGGAAGGCCTTGGGCATGCTCTAGGAAGGCAGTTATGGTGAATTCTGGGAGGACAGAGTTGAGGAGCTTCAGAAGAGTCTGAAAGGGAAGCGGGAGGCAATCAAAGATGCTTCCCCTTCTTTCATGATCTTGCCCGAGGCCAGCCTTGCTCCCAGAGAGAGAAAATAACCATATTATTGCTCCTTCTAGCAGTTCCCCTTGCTACTAAGACTCAAAACTCAGGATAGTGCTATAATTTAGCTACATTACCAAATAAATAATCTTTAGTTATTGATCCATGTTAGAATATCATACTATAGGCAAATGTATTCCAAGTTTTTAAAATCAATGTATATTATTATAATGTACTGTATATCATTATGAACATAACATTAGCATATATAGCATAAACATTTTTCCTTGAAACCACTTGGTCTTCGTACCCATCATTTAAAAAGACTGCTTAATATTCCATCCAGTAGGTTTACCAAAATTTATTTAAACTAAGTATCTCACAATAGGGAAATGGCAATTTCTATTTCTGCTCTCAAAATTGTTTCCAATTTTTTATTGTAAGTAATACTGCAGTAAATGTTTTTACAAATGGCATTTCAGTATTTTACATTATTTACTTAGGATGGATTGCCACGTGTGGAGACTTAGCATTACAGGGTATGAAATGTTTACGGTTTTTCATTGCTGGAACCAATCTGATTTCCCAAACTCAATGCCAGCAAACATGTGAGAAAGCCTGGTCCTCTGAATGCGATCAGCACCCGTTCCTTTTTTCCCCTTTTCTCATTATTGTGAAAATAAGAAGCCAAAAATGGTTTCCATTTTAATTTCCTCCTCTTTATTGGAGAGCAAAGAATTCAGTAGAAAAGTCTGGCAAGATTCACGTGCCTCTGAGGAAGGTCCACTGGGGGCGACCAACGGCTGCTGGGCACCAAGCACCGCATTTAATGTGCAGAAATCCCCTCCAGGTTCAAAAGTTTGGTGTCCTGATGTCCTAGTGTGGAGGGAATGGGGATTCCAACTGACACTACAGAGCTCATAAGAGACTATAAAAATGAACTGTTAGAGGTCAATTCGATATTATCAATCAAAATGTAACTTTTATGTATCCTATGGAATTCGGTAATTGTACTCAAGAAACCCATCCTAGAGAAACACTAGTATTAGAGAAGTATACATTCATAAGAATAGTCATCACAACATTTTGTGTGTGATAATGAGATGTAGAGGGAAAAACTAAATAACCATCAATAAAGGAATTACTCTTGAATTGTGGTACATAACCATTAGAAAGAGTAAGATAGATATATTGATTCACATGAGAAAATATCCCTTCTATCATTAAGCTTAAAAAAGCATAATATGTAAGGGCGCCTGGGTGGCTCAGCCAGTTAAGCATTGAACTTCGGCTCAGGTCATGATCTCATGGTTCATGAGTTCAAGCCCCACGTTGAGCTCTGTGCTGACAACTCAGAGCCTGGAAACTGCTTCAAATTCTGTGTCCCCCCCCCCCCCCCCGCCGCTCTGTCCTCCTCTGCTTGCTCTCTCTCAAAAATAAATAAACATTAATAAAACAGAAGCAAAATATGTAGAGCTGGATTGTACTTATATGAAAAACTGAAGCATATTACACCACACACACACACACATACTACACAAAAATGGGGTTGTTTTCAACATGAACAGAATCAGATTGTATACAAAGCAAAAGATACATATAATCCTTCCAGCCTTTTTCCGTTAGTCCTGGTTGCCTGCAGAAGTGATGTGATGTGAAGTATAGGACAATTTGACATTTTACTCTACAAAAGTTTACCTTTTTTGAACCATAACCATGTGTGACGTTTGAAAGCAAAAGTCAAGTGAATAAATATGCTCCACCTCTCAGAAGCTTCTTATTTCTGAATTCCTAAGGAAGGAAGGGTCTGGTCGCTTCACCTTTGTCCTGGTATAGCAAACTGTAGTGAAATAGATCCATTTTCAAATTAATACTTGAATTCAATCTTTTACAAATTTTCCACTTATGCCCTTTGAGCACATTTATTTAATGAGCTATTTATTTATTAAGAAATTAAAGATTCCAGTTCCACATAAACATGACAGATCGACCACATCTATTTGCTTTTCCTTCATGCTAAAATCTCTGGGGACAGACTCTAAAAAAGGATCAGAGAGGTGAGGAGAGGACAGCAGCTTCTAGAAACGCCAGAAGCAAAAAGAATAAGACACTTAGTAGACAGAGGAAAGCTCCAGCCTCAGATGGTTGAAAGAGAGGCTCAAGAGCAAACAGGTTTGTGCTAGTGACCCCCTGGTAGGCTCACAAATGGGAGGCTCCAGGTACCTCAGAAAGATGGAGTTGAAAACAGAAGATGGCCTTAAAGTTTGTACAGAGAAGCCAATCTCCACACCGCTGTAGCTGGGCAACAGCCCCCATGCCAATTAGGGATGGAGACTGGAGGTTTGCCCCCTGGAGGAGCTGGATGCCGGGACGCCATCAAGGATCAAGGATGCCATCATGATCTCATGGGAACTGAGTGGACGTTTCCATACAGGCTTCCAGAATCCTGGCTGCAGTTCCTTCCAGGAATCCTCACTGGGGGAAATGGTCATCCCTGGAGAGAAGTGGATACAAACGGACCAGTCCTGTCCCCAGACCTCACTGTGAAGACCACCGGTTAACAGGCTTCACTCTCACACCATCACCAATTATTTGATTCAAGCCTCTAATATGACAGAGACCAAACAAAGAAAGGATGCCGTGTAAACAGAGATAATACTTAGGCAACAAACTTTTTGAAAGACCAGAAAACTGTCATTCATATTCTCCATTTCAATTCCTATTACTGCATAGCAAATTGCTCCCAAAACTTTGTGGCTTAAAATGACAGCAGACATCTTATTATCTCAAATGGTTGCGTGGGTCAGGAATTTGGATGGGTCCCGTGGGCAGTTCTGGCTTGAAGGTTCTAAGGGAATTACAGCCAGGTGGGAGCCGGACCTGGAAGAGCAGGACCTGGACAGACTTCCTCTCTCTCTCTCTCTCTCTCTCTCTCTCTCCCTGTCCCTCTCCCTCTCCCTCTCCCTCTCCTTCCCCCCTCAGCTGGACACAGGGCCCTTTCACATGCTCACTCTGGGGTGGCCTGGGGGCACGTGACTGCCTTCCTGGGTAATGACGTCTCCGTTGTGATTAGTCCAGTTCTCCAGGAAGGAGTTGTATTGCCTTTTACAACCTACCCTTGGAGGCCATACACCATCATTTCTGCCACATCCAATCCATGAGGCTACTCAGATCCTAGGGGAGGAAAATGAGAGCAATTGTGGTGGCCATCTTTGGAAACATCAGAAAAGGATATGAAGATATTGTATCCATGAAAGAGTAAAGGAATTATTCCCTCTACCTGGGCAGTTCTGACTTTAGAAATTACCAATTTTGAAAATTAAAATCTGATGGCAGAAATTTCAAAAATAAAAGATTGAGAAGGTAAAACCTCAGTAAATCATGCAGAAATAAAATAGAGCCAAAAGACAAAGAGCTGGGAAACAGAAAATGTAAGAGGATGAAACCAATAAATTCAAATATGAATAATAAAAGATCTAGGCAAAGAGAACACAGAAAAAGGAACGAAGAAAATCATCAGAAATATGAGTCACGACAGTGTCACAGCTTGCCTGAATGGAAGGGCATGAGTTTATAGATTGAAAGGGCTGAACATAAAAAAAAAAAAAAAGAAGGGGAAAACCACATGAATTCATAGCATTATAAAATACCAGATTATAAGGCATAACTAGAAAATGCTAAAAGTTTCCAAGACTTTGGTAAAAGACAATTCAAACACTGCAGCTACGTGACCAGCCTAGCGAACAACCAGGTCAGGTTGAAAAAGGAAGATGGAAAGTCTGAGGTGACGTTTCCAAGAAAAATACTAAACAGCTGCCCATGTTTGCAGTTACACCTCCAACTGAGAAAAAGGGGATTAACTGGGGATAGATATGCAGAAAGCCAGGCACGTGAAGACACAAAAGATTGCACTAGAATATAGATGCCTGTGTTAGGATCAAGACTAACAATACAAGCTTGTTACTTAGAAACAGGAGTTAGTATTGGGGAAAAAAAATTGTTCGGAAGGGTGGGACAGTGGGAAGGCATGGGGGAGCGGGAGGTTAAGAACCCCTGGTAGGTGTTCTAGGCCTTGTAGAAACACGAGTTCTTAGACTCTGTATATCATAACATGCTTTAAAAGGATAAACTTAAATCTCACCTTAAAATGATAGCTGAAAATTCAAATAAGAAATCGTAGAGTGAGGATATTTTTATTCCCCTTCCTCAAAACCACTGATACCAAAAAGAATGAAGTAAAAGAAAAACATCTATCTTCAACGAGGCATGAGAATAGCCATCACCACAAACCACGCAGTTAGGAACCATGAATGAATGCCAAAGACACTGAACTTTGGATCAGAGGAGAGAAGGTGGTGAAATCACATCTCTTAACTTCAGTTGACTCAAAGTTGAGGAGAGCCTTATTTAGTGCCATCTCAGTGTCCATCCCCTATTCATTTTCTTTTGTGTGTGTGATGGAGGACTTTGTCTTTCCTGTAGAAGGGGCATGAAAGATTATGTTATTTGAATCTCTTGGTTTGTTTGAGTCTTTTAAATAATGAGCACATGCGGGGCACCTGGGTAGCTCAGTCGGTTAAGTGTCCAGCTTTGACTCAGGTCATAATCTCATGGTTCACAAGTTTGTGCCTTGCACTGGGCTCTGTGCTAACAGCTCAGAGCCTGGAGGCTGCTTCATATTCTGTATCTTCCTGTCTCTCTGCCCCTCCCCTACTCATACTCTGTCTCTCTCTGTCTCTCTCTCAAAAATAAATAAAACATTTAAAAAAATTTTTTAAACAATGTACACGTTTCTTTTAAAAGCCCAGTGTAGTTGTTCTTTAAAAACGAAAATGTGGGGGGACACCTGGGTGGCTCAGTCGGTTAAGCATCCAACTTCAGGTCAGGTCATAATCTCACAGTTCGTGGGTTCAAGCCCCACATTGGGCTCTATGCTGACAGCCCAGAGCCTGGAGCCTGCTTCAGATTCTGTGTCTCCTTCTCTCTCCACCCCACCCC
>NC_043701.1:7298003-7299044 GCF_006229205.1 Suricata suricatta | reverse complement strand
TCAGGTCAGGTCATAATCTCACAGTTCGTGGGTTCAAGCCCCACATTGGGCTCTATGCTGACAGCCCAGAGCCTGGAGCCTGCTTCAGATTCTGTGTCTCCTTCTCTCTCCACCCCACCCCCCTTCTCATGCTCTGTCTCTCTCTGTCTCTCAAAAATGAATAAATGTTTTTTAAAAAAGAAAAGAAAAGAAAATGGGGTACCTGGGTGGCTCACTCATCATCTCATGGTTGTGAGATTGAGCTCCAAGTCAGGCTCTGCACTGATAGAATGGAACATGCTTAGGATTCTTTCTCTCTCCCTTTCTACCCCTTCCCTGCTCACTCGCTCACTCTCTCTCTCGCTCTCTCTCAAAAGTAAAAAAAAAAACAAAACATTTTTTTAAATGAAAGTTCTTTTTTTTTTTTTTTGATGAACACACTTTTTGGGTGGGAAAATTTTTGCCTACTATTCTAAAGTTACAAAAGAATCGTTACCTTTACTTTCTCTGCAAACATCATTCCCATATGGTGGCTTTCAGATCAAATATTAAATTATTGAAAATACCAGCCTACCTGTACTGTACAGCTTGAAGCCTTTGGCGCTGAATCACAGGCTTCTGGAGGAAAGTAAAGGTGTTAGAATGCAGCTCCACACACCAAGAAACAGACAAGGACCAGGGTCAACTTAGCTGTTCACTAGGGTGGACACAGCACCCATAATGCTGTTAGGGACCCACAAAAATATTGTTAATTTCTTTAAAAATCTTAAGAAAAAATGAATTTCTAGGTTGAAAAAACTACTTCAATACATTAGTGTATTTGTCTTTATACCAATGCAGTTATAAAATACAATTTTCCATAGTTTTTTGGGGAGGAAAGGGCCCACAAAAGTCATCATGTGGTCCAGACGAGGACTCTGAGACCTGGAAAGATTCCTGTGGTTGGTGGTGGTGGAGCCTAGACCAACCCTCCAGTCTTCTAACTCCTCCCGCTGTGCCTGGGCTCCCACCATCCATTCTCCAACATGGCTGCCCAGCACTCCTACCATCCATTCTCCCTCA
>NC_043701.1:7206058-7297903 GCF_006229205.1 Suricata suricatta | reverse complement strand
TCATGGCGGCCCAGCGCTCCTACCATCCATTCTTTGTCATGGCGGTCCAGTGCTCTTCCCCCAGATAGCCTAGCCTCCTCCTTCTTCCTTTATTGTAGTCATTAGCCAAGGGGTGTCCTCTGCTGCAGCTGAGCTGGCCCACCCTTATTTCCCATTATTCATCACAAACGTTCTACATCCACACTCAGGGTTCCAAGTCCATTCCTGTCCATTCCCAGCTCTGGCTCTCATTCCCACTCCCCCAGGTAGAGCAGCCTCCCCATTTCCCTCTGCCTGCTCAAAAATCACCTCCTCTCTAGAGTTTTTTTTCCAGTGCAGGCTTTTTCAAGGTGCCTTCCAAGATGACTCCAGCCTTGAGTGATCAGTGCTACATACAAAATAGATTAACATTTACTAACAAATTGTCCTTTCTTGTCTCATCTCATCTAGTATTACCTTCCTATCTTCCCATTATCTATTGGGTGCTAGAGAGCAAAGGCCCTGCCGTATACACTCACTGAGCACATGACCAGGACTCAGTAAGCTCCCAACTGATTGACAGGAGCCTCTGATGACTCCTCTTGCAAGAACAAGGTCGAGTACTCCTTCTTCTGGACCCCCAAAATATACATGACTTTTCTTGTTTCCCCTGAGAGAACAGTCACATGGTATGACTATAAATCCCTTAAAGACAGGAGCTATCCCCAACAGCGCCTGGCACATAGTTGGTGTTCTATAAATTGTTGATGAATGAGCACTTTCTAGAACCAGCTTTTCCATTGAATATTTTAATTCTGGAAACATTTTCTTTCTTTAACTAGTTAATTTTTTAAAATTTACATCCAGGTTAGTTAGCATATAGTATAGTAATGATTTCAGGGGTAGAATCCAGTGATCCATCCCCTACATATAACACCCAGTGCTCATCCCAACAAGTGTCCTCCTTAATGTCCCTTGCCCATTTAGCCCATCCCCCAAACCATAACCCCTGCCACAACCCTCAGTTTGTTCTCTGTACTAAAGAGTTTCTTCTGTTTTGTCCCCATTCCTGTTTTGACATTATTTTTGCTTCCCTTTCCTTATGTTCATCTTTTTTGTATCTTAAATTCCACACATATGAATGAAGTCATATTATATTCATCTTTCTCTGACTATTTAATTTCACTAAGCATAATACACTCTAGTTCCATCCATGCTGCTGCAAATGGAAAGATTTCATTCTTTTTAAAAAAATACTTATTTATTTACTTTTGAGAGAGAGAGCATGCACAAGCAGAGGAGGGACAGAGAGAGAGAGAGAGACAGAGAATCCAAAGCAGACTCCAGGCTCTGAACTGTTAGCACAGAGCTCAACATGGGGCTCAAACTCATGAACCGCGAGATCATGACCTAAGCCCAAATTGGACACCCAACCAAATAAGCCATTTGGTGCCCCATGATTTCATTCTTTTTGATTGCCACGTAATACTCCATTATATATGCCACATCTTCTTTATCCATTTATCTGTCACTGGACATTTGGGCTCTATCCATACTTTGGCTATTATTGATGGCACTGATATTCCGATTGGGGTGCATGTGCCCTTTTGAAACAGCACTCCTATATCCTTTGGATAAATACTTAGTAGTGCAATTTCTAGGTCATAGGGTAGTTTTATTTTTAATTTTTGAGGAACCTCCATACTGTTTTCCAGAGGGGCTGCCCCAGTTTGCATTCCCACCAGCAGTGCAAAAGGGCTCCTCATTCTCCACATCCTCGCCAATATCTCTCATTGCCTGAGTTGTTAATTTTAGCCATTTTGACAGGCGTGAGGTGGTATCTCATTGTGGCTTTGATTTGTATTTCCCTGATGATGATGATGATGATGAACCTTTCTTCATGTATCTGTTTGGCATCTGGATGTCTTCCTTGGATAAGTGCCTATTCATGTCATTTGCCCATTTCTTCATTGGGTTATTTGTTTTTTGGGTGTTGAGTTTGATAAGTTCTTTATAGACTTTGGATACTAACCCTTTATCTGATATGTCATTTGCAAACATCTTCTTCCATTCTATCATTTGCCTTTTGATTTTGCTGATTGTTCCTTTCACCATGCAGAAGCTTTTTATCTTGATGAGGTACCAAGAGTTCATTTTTGCTTTTGTTTCCCTTGCTTCCAGAGATGTATTGAGTAATAAATTTCTGCTGCCAAGATCACAGAGGTTTTTGCCTGCTTTCTCCTCTAGGATTTTGATGACTTCCTGTCTTACATTTAAGTCTTTCATCCATTTTGAGTTTATGTTTGTGTATGGTGTAAGAAAGTGGTCCAGGTTCATTCTTCTGCATGTTGCTGTCCAGTTTTCCCAACACCATTTGCTGAAGAGACTGTCTTTATTCCATTGGATATTCTTGCCTGCATTGCCAAAGATTAGTTGGCCATGCATTTGTGGGTCTGTTTCTGGGTTCTCCATTCTATTCCATTGATGTTTTTGTGCCAGTACCAAACTGTCTTGATGATTACAGCTTTGTAATACATCTTGAAGTCCAGAATTGTGACGTCTCTAGCTTTGGTTTTCTTTTTCAAGGTTACTTTAGTTATTCAGAGTCTTTTCTGGTTCCATACAAATTTTAGGTTTGTTTGTTCTAACTCTGTGAAGAATGCTTGTGTTATTTTGATAGGAATTATTGAATATGTAGATTGCTCTGGGTAATATCAACATTTTAACAATATTTGTTCTTCCAATCCATGAGCATGGAATGTTTTTTCTATTTGTTTGTACTCTCTGCAATTTCTTTCATGAACCTTCTATAGTTTTCAGTGTGTAGGTTTTTCACCTCTTTAGTTAGGTTTATACCTAGGTCTTTTATGAGTTTTGCTACAATGGTAAATGGGATCAATTCCTTGATTTCTCTTTCTGCTGCTTCAGAAATGCTTCTTTGGTGTATAGAAACACAACTGGTTTCTGTACATTGATTTTTATATCCTGCAACTTTGCTGAAATCATGGATCAGTTCTAGCTGTTTTTTTGGTAGAATCTTTTGGGTTTTCCTTATAGGGTATTATGTCATCTGTGAAGAGTGAAAGTTTGACTTCCTCCTTGCCTATTTGGATGCCTTTTATTTCTTCGTGTTGTCTGATTGCTGAGACTAGGACTTCCAGTACTATGTTGAATCACAGTGGTGAGAGTGGACATCCCTGTGGTGTCCCTGACCTTAGGGGGAAAGCTCTGTTTTTCCCCATTGAGAAGGATATTAGCAGTGGATCTTTTGTATATGGCTTTTATGATCTTGAGGTATGATCCTTCTATCCCTAATTTCTTGAGCGATTTTATTAAGAAAGGATTCTGCATCTTTTCAAATTCCTTCTCTGTGTCTTGAGAGAATCATGTGGTTCTTATTCCTTCTTTTATTGCTGTGATGTATCACATCGATTGATTTGCAGATATTGAACCAGCCCTGCATCCCAGGTAGAAATCCCACTTGATTGTGGTGAATGACTTTTTAATGTATTGTTGGATCTGGTTGGCTAGTATCTTTTTACATCCATGTTCACCAAGGAAATTAGTCTGGGTTCTCCTTTTTAATGGGGTCTTTGTCTGGTTTTGGAATCAAGGTAATGCTGATCTTGTAGAAAGAATTTGGAGGTTTTCCTTCCATTTCAATTTTTTTTGGAACAGCTTTAAAAGAATAGGTGTTAACTCTTCTTTAAATGTTTGGTAAAATTCCTCTGGGAAGATATCTGGTCCTGGACTCTTGTTTTTTGGGAGATATTTGATTACAAATTCAATTTCTTTAATGATTATGGGTCTGTTCAAATTTTCTATTTCTTCCTGTTTCAGTTTTGGTACTATATATGTCTTTAGGAATTTTTTTCATTTCTTCCAGATTGTCAAATTTATTGGTATATAATTTCTCATAATATTCTCTTATTATTGTTTCTATTTCTGCAGTGTTGGTTGTGATCTCTCCTCTTTCATTCTTAATTTTATTTATTTGGGTCCTTTCCTTTTTCTTTTTGATCAAACTGGCCAGGGGGTTATCAATTTTGTTAATTCTTTCAAAGAACCAGCTCCTAGTTTCATTGATCTGTTCTACTTTTTTTTTTTAATTTCAATAGCATTGATTTCTACTCTAATCTTTATTACTTCCCATCCCCTGCTGGTTTTGGGTTTATGTGCTATTCTTTTCCCAGCTCTTTAAGGTGTAAGGTTAGGTTGTATATCTGAGATTTTCTTCCTTTTTAGGAAGGCCTGGATGGCTATATGCTTCCCTCTTCTGACCACTGTTGCTACATCCCAGAGGTTTTATTTAGGCTGTCATGGTATCATTCTCATTGGCTTCCATGGAGTTTTTAATTTCCTCTTTAACTTCTCAATTAACCCACTCATTCTTTAGTAGGATGATCTTTAATCTCCAAGTATTCATTGTCCTTCCCAAATTTTTCTTGTGATTTTGAGTTTCATAGCATTGTGGTCTCAAAATATGCATGGTAAGACCTTGATCTTTTTTGCACTTGTTGAGGGCTGACTCGTGTCCCAGTGTGTAATCTATTCTGAAGAATGTTCCATGTGCACTCAAGAAGAATGTGTATTCCGCTGCCTAAGGATGAAATATTCTGTTAAGTCCATCCAGTCCAGTGTGTCATTCAAAGGCATTGTTCCGTTGTTGATTTTCTGCTTAGATGATCTGTCCATTACTGTAAGTGGGGTGTTGAAGTCTTCTGCTATTATGATACTATTATCAATGAGTTTATTTATGTTTGTGATTAATAGATTTATATACCTGGATTTTTCACATTGGAGACATAAATGTTTACAGTTGTTAGATCCTCTTGGTGGATAGGCCCCTAAATTATGATATAATGCCTTTCTTCATCTTGTGTTACAGTTTTTATTTTAAAATCTAGATTGTCTGATATAAGTATGGCTACTCCAGCTTTATTTTGGTATTCTAGTTCAGACATCTTGCTTATATCTGTGTTGGTTAGATTCCTGCCTGTCATTTCTTCCTGTTCTTTATTTTGGGGTGAATTCCTTCATTTTGTCCTTTTGGAGGAAGAAAAAGAATTTACAAAATTGAATATTATAATTAAAAATTTTAAAACAACCAAAAAATCAAATAAAGGAAGCTAGATCCTAGGTGTGTTAGTCTGATTGTTGGAAGAAGCTTGATAGAATAGAGAAAAAAGAGAAAGAAAAGAAAAGGAAGAAAAAAGTAAGAAAACATTTAAAAATTTAAAAAGATGTATATAATAAAATAGAATAAGATGAAATTAAGAAAGTAAAATAGAATTTTTTAATTTACCAAAAAAAAGTAAAAATATAGTAAAACTTTAAAAAAATTTTTTTAAACCTGGGAAATAAAAATAATTTTTTTCTCTTTCTGTATCCAAGAATAAGAAAAGAAACTGAAAAAAAAAAAACACACAAAACACAAAACAAGCAAACAAAAAACTGAATAGATGGGCCAGTGAACAGAATGAAATCCGAATGGAATTATATCCAAAGTCTATGTCTTCTAGACCCTAGAAGTCTAACTATGAAGCCCTTTATGGTCCATACACTATGCAGGCGGAGAGAATTGTGGTCTTCCTCTAGGGCCTGAGCCTGGTTGGTGCAGTTGGGCAGGGCTCAGTGTAACAGCCCCATTGTCCACTAGGTGGTGCTGCTTAGTTTACTGAGGTGGGTGGGTGTGGTGTGCATGCACATCTCCGTGAATGCCTGGGAAAGGTGATAATGACATTCCCGGGCTCCCCAGTCTCTGGTACCAGAACTCTGCGCTCTCACTGACCAGCAATCAAGCACCCCTCCCTTGTCCCCAGCTTCTGTCCACTCCCTGCTTCTATGCTGTCTGCGTCCAAGCCGTCAGCCTGCCAGGCGGCACCTCCCTCCCGAATTATTTTTCTAATGGGGCTGTGTTTCCAAACCCCTTGACCCGATCCAGCCCTCTGAGGGAGGGTCTGGCCAAGCAATGAATGGCTGGGTGCCAGCTTGCCCCCTGAGAACATTCAGGTGGTCGTGCTGTTGCAGAGGCTCAAAGGTTGTCCCCAGAAAAAGTTCATCGGATCGAGCAACAGTAGAGGTTCAGAGATTAGGGCAAAACACAACACAGAGCTGATACCAGGTTTCACCGCCCCCTCGTGGTTTTGTTCCAACACCAGCAATCGTGGCTGTGCTCTGGGATCCAGTGGGACATATGCCTGTGGGGATGCTGTTTGGCCTCCACCGAATACCCACATAGCAGGAGGGCCACTTCCACACGTGGCCCCCAGACCCGCAGACCCCACTGCCTGCTCCTGGCGATTCCCCTTCCCACCAGGGCACCACCAGGCACTGAGCTGTGGAATTTCCGACACTGCTCTCCTCGTCCATAGAGTGGTATTGAAACTGTCTCTTTTTCCTTTCTCCCTTTCTTGTTCAGTCACTTGTGGGTGTTCCCACTCTTTTTCTCTCCAGCTACTTTTGGGGGCAGTGCTTTTCCTGGGCTCTCCCTGCTTTCTCTCTCTTCTCTCCACAAAAACACCTCCATACCCTCCGTGGCTTCTCTCCCCCCCCCCATGGCTTCTCTCCCCCCACTTTACCTCTCTGTGCCGCACACCTGCTGAGTTCTGTGGCTCAAGTTATGCAGATTGTTGTGTTGGCCCTCAGATCAATTTTCTGGATGTGCAAGTTGGTTTGGTGCTGAACCAGCTGCCTTTCCGGGAGGAGTGAAGCTGAGAGCTTCCATGCTAGCGGCCATCTTGGCCCCTGGAGATGTTTGTTTTTATTGTGAGAGCCCCACCCCCAGGGGGGAAAAATAGGAAAAATAAGTAAAAAACAAGAAGCCAGTTTATGAGCAGAATGAAAATGGTGAAGTCATTTAGAGAGTCTAGTTGGCCTCTCAGTTTCCTTCCCTGCAGTACCCAATTCCCAGCCCAGACTGTAACTAGCTTTCCAAACCAGACGAGGGTCTCACTTAAATGTAATTGATCCTGTTTCAGTTTGTGTCTTCGGGCAATGAAATATCACAAAGACTTTTTCCTCCTTTTTCTCTGATGTTATTTTTTCAAATCTGAAGTACACAGTGACCAAAAAACTACAAAGCCATGATATTCTTTAAATAACTCAAGTCAGAATTTAATATATCCTGTAATTGAGAGGCTCATAAAATTGTTCCAGGCACCTGAAGACCACTTTTATTTCTCTATTTTCTTGGCATCCTGAACAACACCTTTCTGAGAAATCAGTACTGAGTAGTTGAACCACAACAAAGACCAGTGTCGGGGGGAAAGGGCACAGCTCAGTTATCTGGAGTGTATCCTACTGACCTGCAGACAGCAACCAGAATTTAGAAATGCCTACCAAAAAGCTCTTGCATCAACATTTGACCTGTCAAATCTAATTACTTTGGTCTTGATCATGGTACCGGGTCACTATAAGTTTTGCAAACGCTAATTAAAAGCAAAAGCACAACCAGGATTTTTAAAGAGCTTCTAGAAGAATCTCCCATTTGCACATATATATAAGATTAATTTTCCCCAGAGCTGACCAGTTTCAGGGTCAACAGACTACAAATACCAAGGAGCAAGTATAAATGAAATTCCCTAAAATTGTTTGTGAATGTCAAGACACAACAAGGCAAATATTTTGAAAGTACGATTCAAATGTCTAATGTCTTAATCCCAGATGAAATAAATCAAGAATATATAATTAAACATTTCTGGTGCCTGATGTGGCCAGGCATGGAAGAGTCCACAGCCGCAGGGAGTCGGGGCGGGGTGGGAAGGCTGGGTCTGGAAACTCACCCACGTACTGGAAGGGGGCACAGAGTCTGTAACTATGAAGCAGCAGACAGTAGAAGGAACTACTTTGGAGCAAGACGGTGACTGCCTCCTTGCAGCGGGATGAGGGAGATCCAGCAAAGATGGCAGTGCCTCGCATGCTGGGCACCTTCCTGAGCATTCCACTTGTATGAATGAACTGCCTTACACAAGAATCCGGTAAGGGAGGTGCTTTTACTAGACCCACTTTACAGACATGAAAACTGATACACAGAGAAAGGAAGGAGCTTGCACGAAATTAGCCCTCTAAGGGCAGAGCAAGGATTTGGATGTAGTTTGGCTGTAATGCCTACCTCTTCACCACTGAGCTATGCACTCTCCACAAGGTAACAAGCGTCTCTTTCAGGTAGTGGGAGAAGGACAGTCACTGGAACTGAGCCAGCAGTTAATATGCTGGGGAACACATCCACATTCTTCCAGGAAAATCAAACAGCTTCCACCAGGATGCAGGCTCAGGAGAGGGACACAGAGAGCTGGGACTCTCTTTCTAGACAAGGCCTCCCTGACTCCTTGACTTCACACTCCTAAAAGAAAAAAAAAAAAATGTTAAGCGTGAGTCCCAATTTATATAACTTCATTTATATATATTCCTTTTAAATTTGTGTGCATGTGCTACTGAATTAATGTAGATCATAAAATATGCACAAAGGGGGAAATTATTCTTTTACACCAAAAACTTGCCATAAATTCATTTCAAATAACATTGACCTATACTAGCACTCGAAATGTGTATCCCTCAGAAGTGCTGATGCATAGGAGCACATGTACCCCAATGTTCATAGCAGCACTTTCTACAATAGCCAAAACATGGAAAGAGCCTAAATGTCCATCACCTGATGAGTGGATCAAGAAGATGTGGTATATATACACAATGGAGTACTACATGGCAATGAGAAAGAATGAAATCTGGCCATTTGTAGGAAAGTGGATGAACCTCGAGGGTGTCATGCTAAGTGAACTAAGTCAGGCAGAGAAGGACAGATACCATATGTTTGCACTCAGAGGTCTAACAGGAGAACAGGAGAAACCTAATGGAGGACCAGGGGGAGGGGAAGGGGGAAAGAGAGTTGGGGAGAGAGAGGGATGCAAAACTTGAGAGACTATTGAATACTGAAAACGAACTGAGGGTTGAAGGGGAAGGGGGAGGGGAGAAAAGTGGTGGTGATGGAGAAGGGCACTTGTGGGGAAGAGCACTGGGTGTTGTATGGAAACCAATTTGACAATAAACTATCAAAAAGAAAAGAAATGTATATCCCTGACTGAAAATAATATTTTTAAAATAATTTGAATCCGGTTTTTATTTGGGCACGTATCAGACCTACTTGCTCTAGAACTCGTTGTTTTCTAGAATTCTTCCCTGATTGTTTCCAGTGATGATGGATGATTACTTGGGGGAAAAATACACAATGCAAGACCTTGATGTATTGCATAATCGTGAAACTATGTTACAGTGAAAACAAAGAGCCTTTGAAAAGCCTGCAGCAATACCAAATAAATAAACACATTAATAAATAAAGGTCATGCAACAAGAAAGATTTTCTCTAGAACAGTGTTTGTAAATCCCAGACACAAAGCCAAAATGTCAATCCATTCTTTTTACCATTTTTTCACAGCGAACCAACAGCCAGTGTACAAAGTAAAATGCCAGCATTCAAACAGTCTAAGTTTCTGCCGGTGACAGAGCGTGTCTTATTGGGGGCAAAGATAAACTTTTCTGATCGCGGCAATAATTCAACACGTATAAAAAGAAAAATTAAATTACATTAAAAGAAAGCATTTTCAGCAGTCCTGACAGGCTTCAGCCCTCTGACAGTTCCTGGGATTTTATCAGCCACTGATTGCCACGTTGGAAAGCCAACTGTCTCTTGCAACCAAATCCAATGGAAAGAGAAGGAACCCAGCAAAGCTGCTTAGGCATCTCACCTGAAAAGCTCTTTTCCAACCCAGACGCATGTCAGTCATGTCTGAGAGGTTCCCCTCCATCCTGCAAAGGAGAGATTAGTTCTTTAGGTTCCACTTGTGTGGTCATCACTTGAGATTTCCCTGAAGTTCTGGAAAAGCTAAAGGTTATTTCCATCTGGAGCCACTGGAGCCCGAACCCACATGGCCTTTTCCTGCACAAATCTCAACGTGACAGAACCTGTAGAATGAGACTCTTGACTTCCGTGTTAAGGGAGCAACGTCAGGCTGGCTGATAAGCTTGACGGTGGTTGGTTTGGAAAGAAGTTGACCCAAGACTGTAGCAAAACCCAGGCTGGGGTCTGCTACTCAAAGCCGCCACCCCTGGGCTCGCCGATGATGGGCTCTGTTCTGTCTTTGTTTTTATGTTGGGTTTTTTTGAAACCTTGGGTTAGGGATGGGCAACTTATTCCAATTTGTCTTTGAGGTGATAGGTTTGGGAATGAAAAATTACAACATAAAAAAAAAAGGAAAAAGTCTGTGAAAGTATTTTATAAAGGTTTTAAATCATCGGGCATCTAATGTAGATTATGCACTGCCTTATTGCTTTAGAAATGACTCCTTCTTGGGGCGCCTGGCTGGCTTACGCAGAAGAGTATATAACTCTTGATCTCGGGGTGATGAGTTCAAGCCCCACATTGGGTGTAGAGATTACTTAAAAAATTTTTAAGTAGGGGCGCCTGGGTGGCTCAGTCAGTTAAGCATTCGACTGCAGCTCAGGTCATGATCTCACGGTTCGTGGGTTTGAGCCCCGCATCAGGCTCTGTATTGACAGCTAGCTCAGAGCCTGGAGCCTGTCTTCAGATTCTGTGTCTCCCTCTCTATCTGACCCTCCTGCTCATGTTGTCTCTCTCTCTCTCTCTCTCTCAAATAAATTTTTTTTAAAGTAAAAAATATTTTTTTAATTTTTAAGTAAACAAAAAATAATAATAAAATAGAGCAACTCCTTCTCTAAGCACGTCAGGATTCTTCCTAATGGTTGAGGTAAGATAATTTCTGCCACACACTCCTTTTAAATCTCCCATGGAAAACACCTGCATCCCTACTCTACAGCTGTGAAGACCTTGACTGCAAATGTCCTCCCCAGGTGGTGTCACACCAGACTAGCTTGTTGAGGACATTTTGTTCTTACTTCTGGATACTCCCTGGGCCTACCTCTATATTAACGTGCAGTGGTTATGTCTTCAGATATGTCCTTATTAAGGAACAGAATTTTCATGAGAGCATTCTGAATCTACCCTTGTCTTAGAAGATGGCTAAAGCCCCACAGAGTATTTGTGTTCAAGGTACTCGCTAGAAAATGTGACCTTGGGGCACCTGGGTGGCTCAGTCAGTTAAACGTTCAACTTTGACTCAGGTCATGATCTCACAGTTTGTGAGTTTGAGCACCAGAGTCAGGCTCTGTGCTGGCAGCTCAGAGCCCGGAGCCTGCTTCGGATTCAGTGTCTCCCTCTCTCTCTGCCCCTCTGCTGCTCACGCTCTGTCTCTGTCTCTCAAAAATAATAAATAAACGTTAAAAAAAATTAACACAAGGAAAAAAGGAAATGCGAGCTTCAATTCACTGCTCCTGAGTGCTTAGCAGAATCACAATTGAGGGGAAACATATTTAGGAGGACAGCCTGACAGCCATGCAGTCCACACACTGGCCTGGAAAAGTGTTGATCCTCCAGTTATGCAGCCATAACTTCTTAAAAATCATCTAGAACTTGGTGTGATATGGGTGCTCTGAGCTCACAAGTAGGCCATTAAGGATGAAGGTGAATGAGCAGTGCTGGGAAGAATAGAAGGAAACAAGTGAGGGAGTTGAAGGGGTTGGGAATGGGGAAAAGACGCCTGGTAGGGTGTAGAGTGTAGGGTGAGGTCGGTCACGTCAAGGGCTTGGCTTTTGCTCCAAAGGAAGTGGAGATCCACCCAGGGGAGCAGAGGAGTGACATTATATGACAAACATCATAAAATGACCACTCTGGCTAAACTGTCTCCTCTTTCCATTGTGTCACTGAAACCCAACACCCAAAACAAGGAACAGCTTCCAAGCTATTGCTCAAATGTCTGATGGAAAGAAATAGCGAAGATCCTAAATGGCAGGACGTTCCCTGTTTCACCTCCCTCGATCCCCGAAACAGATGCATGGAAGGCATATTTCATATAAGTTCTTTCAAGCCCTCCTTCACTTGGACATGTCCAGAAGTCATTCCCAGGAATTCTAATTGAATGGCTTAGTACTGAATAGAAACAGCTATGTGGTTAGACTTCCAGAACGACCTAATGTAACATTAGAAACCACCTCTCCAGAGGCTGGGGACAAGAGCTGACACGGGCTAGGGTTTTTTTTTTTTTCCGTTCCTATGCTCTGTGGCTGTGTCATCCAGTATGGTGACCACTAGCTACACGCGGCTATCGAGTGCTTGAATGGGGACTAGTTGGACATAAATCACTCTGCAGGTTTTGAAGACAGAGGGGAAAAAATGGATGTAAAATGTGTCTATAATTGTTATAGAGATGACATGTTGAAAGTATATCTTGGATATACTAAATTAAATACAGTATGTTATTAAAATGAATTCAGCACTTTTTTTACTTTTTTAATATAACTACAAGAGAATTTACAACTACAAGTGTGGCTCACACTGTATTTCTATTGGACAGCGCTGACGTAGAGCATTTTACAGACTCTGGTCAAATATTTTAACAGACCACTCACTAAAGACATATGAATGGCCAATTAGCACATACAAAGGTGTTCAACATCATTAGTCATCAGAGTAATACAAGTTAAAACCACAAGAAAATACCATTTAAAGGAGCTACAACAAAAAGGACTAAAAATAACCAAATGTTGGCAAAGATGTGGAGCAACGGGAACTCTCCTGTAGGAACCGTGGCCCTCTGTCTCCCAAACCTTCAAAACACATCTACTGTGGTATCACCTCCGGCAGTAATTTTTTTAAATAAAAAATGCTAAATCGCTTTTTTAGATCTTTCTTTAGGGTAGTCTGAGTAGAAAGAACTGAAAGACAGCACAACAGAGTAGGTAGTAGTAAGAATTTGCTACCTGTGTGACGATAAGCCAGTTACTTGCCTTCTCTGAGTCTCCATTCCCTCATCTGTAAGATCTCTATAATAACACATACCCCAAGATGTTGTCAAGCCAAGTGTCATCCTTCCTAACTCTCCATACTCATAACTGGCTGCCAGCACACTGTACCTCTGTTCTCAAATGTCAGAATTATATTCCGACATCAGAATAAAAATAAGTACAAAGCAAATGTTGCTCGGAAAGAGTGTTTTTGATGATCAGAGTGTGGTTGCCAGGTGCTTTCACTATCATGACTAAGGAGAAAGGCCTGCAGTTCTTTGCTAAGAGAGCAAGAGAAAGCAGAGATGGTTCAAAGCCTCAAGACACTCAGTGCTCCTGTTAAGCCATGCTATCTGTGAGGGTTTGCTTTATCTCGCTGTTTATGTCTTTCAGCTTTTTGATCTCATAACCATTATCTATCTGTTAATGCCCATCAGCCTCGAAAGTTTTTTATTCCATTTCTTCCAACTGCCAAGCACAACTCTTACTCTCTCTCTTTTTTTTTAACCTTATGACTGAATTCATTTAAACAGTTTGTCTTCAAAGGTTTTCTTTTTTTCATTGACATGGAAAGACTCACATGGTTGGTTTCTCTAATTTTCAGGAGGCAGCTGGTTGAGCTGAAGCCAGTTTTGAATGCAGCTAGGCTGCCCCCTCTTCTCCAGCAGGCCGACTCCAATTAGAATGGAATCAGGAAGGGGCGGGTAGCAGGCATTTGAAATCACCATCCATGGTCACCATGACTTCTAAACCCAGAGGCACCATTAGATCAGGGCTATATTTGTAGGCATTTTGTTATACTTCATACTATTGAAAAATGAAAAACTGGAATGAACTGAGGACTTAATGCTTTCCTCAAACTGTGGGACAAAAGAGATGGCAATAGACAGGAAAACGTAATCGTTTAAGAGGTGTGTGTGGCTGATGAGCTATGTGTCTGGAAGAGAACATTACAGGCAGGAAAGGGAAATGAATAAGTTGGGAACAGGGACAATCTCACTTTCTGAGCCATTGTCCTCTACACCAGTCTTAGGACCAAAGCCTTAAAATACTGGCAACCTGTGTCCTCAAACTGTTTTTTTTTTTAATGATTGGCCAGGGTGCTGACTGTAGCATAGTGTCTTTTAGAGAATCCTTGACCTTGAGCAGTCACAGAAAATTCACATGCAGTGAGCCCTTCATTGCATTGACATCTGTCCTGCCACCTGTGGCTGCTTTTGTGTCAAAATCAGGTCATGAGCAAACACTCAGGCAAAGTGGGTCTCGGCATGTCACTATGCAACACATGCTTTCTGGAAAACCATTTTGTGTTAGTCTAGAAAACCATTTTGTGTGTGTGTGTGTGTGTGTGTGTGTGTGTGTACACATGTGTTTCCTGGGAAAAATATGTGCACACCCATTTACAGACATATTTGCTGAAAACACATGCACACACACCCACACATACACACTCCTGGAAAACCATTTTGAGGTTGATTTTATTTATATGTAAAGAGAGAGATCTGCACAGCCATATAGAAAGCCTTATGCAGTATTTTTAATTTGTTTCCTCTAAGAATAAATTACTTTCACACAACAATGAATAAATGTATTCTTTTTCCACAGATGTGGTGCAAAAAGGGGCATGCTCAAAAAATCCACAGAGGAGAAAAGTTTCTAATAGAGGGGGAACCCTTAAAGTAGAATTTTAGTTGTCAGTTTTATAATTGAATCTAACTCCTCACTTGAAAATATTGTTTTCACTGGAGTAAAAGGAAAAGAGGACCCAGCAAATGCCCTACAAGCTTAATTTCGGCGCAACAGATTACAAGCATATACTAGAAAATTCTAAGCGAGTTCTCACTGTGGTGGAGGCAGAGTCTGGCCATTCAATGCCGTATGTAGTAATTCAATGAAGGAGTGCCCTAAATTCATTCTTTTTCTTCTTTTTCCTTTCTCTCCTTCTCATTTTTACCTCTTTTTCCTTTTTTACATTTTTTTGCAAAATGTACAGATAGCCAATTATTTCTTGAGGTTTCTTTGAGGTGAATCTTTGCTTTTAACCCATATTTTACGGTCTTTGAAATTTGAAGAATCTTCCCTCAAAGAGTGACAGATGGCTATAGAAAGAGATTACCAAAATGTCTTCAGTTTTCTCTCCGTGGAGGTGGTGGGGGCTCTAGCTCTGAGAAAAATATGAAGATGGCCAAACTGGCCCATAATACCATCAACTCATCATTAACTCAGTGTCTGTGCATTCAATACCTAGTAAGTTGCAGGAAGTGTGCTGGACTCTGGAGACACAACAAAATACAGTATGTGCCCAAGGAACCTTCGGTACACGCATATGTAAATGACCAATTGTAGTTTAGCATGAGAAAGCCTTTGGAATTACTATATTTTGAGTTTATTTTGCAAAAGAATGAATGTTTAAGTCTAGTTCTCACAGAAACAAGTGATACCAATGCAAACAAAGAAAAAAGGCAGATGGGTGGTCACGGCCAAACCCAACAAGTAGTTCCGTATGAGGATATGAGACTCAGTGTGAAGGCTGCCTGCTCTCAGCCTGGGGAGCAGCCTCATGGCCCTTGGCCTGCCCACTTCTTAGACTCTGTATGGCATCACTCACAAATACTTTTCAAGAGGCATCATTTTTTTTCCCTCAAGAAGAATGGTGTCATCTACTTTCATAATGTTCAGAAAGCCTGTGAGGCCTCAAATTAACCTTATGGGGACCTCACCTAGTTCTTGAGTTGCATGAAGTAGAATGCCACGAGCTGCCAATACTTCATACATTCTTGCCCCATTCAAGAGAGGGACCCTACATGAGTTTCCTTCAGTTACTCTCTTTATGCAACGGTCACACTTGCCTGCAGGAGCCTGCCTCCCATTCGGTGAGTACGACTCCATATGTGATGGGGTCTTACCCATTGAGGGTAGCATGGTTTTACCCACATAAAAGCCGCGCCCACAGTGTGGCATATTCTCTAAAGAGGCAGCAGAACTTGACCAAAGGACAGTTCAGGGCTGGGTCAGAACACTTCCCCAAATCTCAAGGCTTAATTAACACACCGGATAAAGGAGTCACATGGACAAAATGAGTGACATGACTAGGAATAATAAGCAAAGCCATAATCTGTAGTTTGATTTACCTTCCTTGGTCAAGGAAAATAATTTATGTCAAAAGAGATGTCCTGTTTTTATTATAATATCAGCAAATGGAAATGGCTCTGGATTTTTGGAACTATACATCAATGTCTCAAATCTCGCAGCCAATTACACATTCAGGTGTGGTTTTGTTGTTGTTCTCATTGTTGTTTTTCAACTCAAAATAGAAATTACTTTACTATAATCAAAGTTTATCATAAGTAATAGGAAATTGGTGGATTTTTCTGGTTGTTCTTTTCTATTAAGGTCTTAGCCGGAAATAGGTTTTTATCTTTATGCTTGTGTCTTTATGTTTATGAGTAGTAAACAATCAGTGGTTACTTGGCAACTAATTTCCTTTTAAAATTCTGAGAGAAGAAGCTGGCAAACAAATCAGTTCATGGAATTCTTTGAAAACAGCTAGGATTTGCTTTAAGTGTGGCTGGGAGCCTCAGCTATGATGTCCAGAAAATCTGTATTTGACTCTCCCTTCCTGATTAATATGACGAACTTGGGCAAATTATTCCCCTATGCCTCAGTTACCTTATCTGTGAAATAGGAATGATAACATCAACATCAGAAGTGTCGAGGTTGAATAATTTATTAAATAATCTAGCATATGAAAATCGCACAATGTGACTGAGACATCGCCAAACTCAAGAGGAGCTCATTGCCTTAGGCCAAGTCAAAGGTACACTCGCTGAATCAACACACTTTCTGTGAGTGGCTCTTTCCGCTAGATTCTGGGGCTGTAACAGTGACTGAAAAGTAGTGCTTACCCTCAAGAGCCCTTACCGTCCAGAATTTCACTTGGCTCCTCAGCTCAGCTGAGCAAGCAAGAAGATTTGCGTTGTTTAGTGTTAAAAGCAAAGAAGGAACAACTTGCTGATTATCAACAGAATGGATAGAAACCGTCTCTGTGTCTCAAAAAGGCATAAATATGTAATTAAGGAACTTTACAAATAAGTAATTAAGCAAATAATGTAACTCCTAAAAGCAAGGGCTTCACAGCAGACAATGAAGTTAGCAGACCGGAGGTGACACAAGGCAGAGAGAGGCATGCGACTGGAGGACAACTTTATCCACTAAAGCTAGTCAAGCAGTTGACCTGTCTGTCCAAATAACGCTCCAGTTTACTAAGCCAATAAAGAGAAGATAAAGCAGTCACAATTAAGACCATCTGTTAAATTGCAAATCATTTCCTTCTTTTGGATGTATTATTCTAAATGCAGCTTATGACACTTTGATTAAGAAACTGCTATGGTAATTAATGACAATGGCTAAGTTGCTGGAATGACATTTCTCTCAAGAAACCTACTTTACAGGGACGCCTGGGTGGCCCATTAGGTTAAGCATCAGACTTCAGCTCAAGTCATGATCCTATGATTCGTGGGTTCCAGCCCCGCATCAGGCTCTGTGCTGACAGCTCAGAGCTCAGAGCCTGGATTCTGTTTACATCTCTTTCTGCCCCTCTCCCACTCATGCTCTGTCTCTCTGTCTCTCTGTCTGTCTCTCTCTCTCTCTCAAAAACGAATAAACATTAAAAAACAAAAAAGAGGAAGTTACTTTACAAAGGAAATGAAATAGAGAAATATCAACTGGGAAGAGTCAGTGTGGACAAACTAGCTGAATAAACTGTTGTTATTTTTAAAAATTCAAATTTGATTCAGCTCAATTCACTAAATATGAATTGAGTTTCTTCTGAGGGCCAGGGCCTGGTTAAGGTTACTCTTACCCTCAGAAGCCCACACATTAGTGAACATTAGTAAACGTAGCATTCAACTTCCAACTTCCTGGTCCCTCCATGTGCCTTCCCTCTCTCCTTCCCTTTCCAGTATAAAAGATGTGGGCCTTTTCCTAAACCTCAACTCTGCCTTCTTTCCCAGCAGCAGGTCCGGGCCACATACCATCCCACACTATATACCATGTCCCCAACTACCTATGACAGCAGTGCTCGACCCTGGCCACACATGGCAGGAACCCCAGAAAGCAGTAAAATAGGCTGGCCTTTCCCCAGACCAACTAAATCAGATTTTCTGAGAGTTTGCCTTAGATGTCTTAAAAAAAAAAAAGGCACAGCTGAGGTTGGGAAGCTCTGATGTCATTTCCTGAACAGCACTCTGCATTCCTTTGTTCACGCTTCTTCCTACATGGGGGGTGGGAGGGGGCTCCCCACCTTCTGCATCTTGCAAATACCCATTCACTGTCACCTTTCTCATGAAAAGCCCAGACTGCCCCACAGGAAGAGCCTTCCTCTCCTGTTCCTCTCTGCTCCATTATTCTGGATCTCACACTGTATTCTAATGAGGTGTTTCTCTCCCAACCATGGTCTTCTTTGGGGAAAAGTCCTTGGCTCCTGTTTGCTCTTGGTATCAGCACAGGCCTGGCATACAGTGAGATGCCAAGACATGTTTACTAAATTAAAAGCAAACAGGTTACACTTGTTGGACTCAAGTTATGACAAAGAGCTGTAAAAGCACTGGAGGCTCTTGGCCGCGGGGGGGTGGCACTTGGGCCACCAGCTGGTAGCCTGAATGAGGGCGATCCTGGAAGGAGAGAGGGCTGGGAAGGAAGTGGGAGTTCTATAGGCAAGTGAGCCAGTCTGGCCCTGGCCGGACCACAGGCAGAGGATGCGGGGGGGGGGGGGGGGGGGGGGGGGGGGGGGGGGGGGGGGGGGGGGGGGGGGGGGGGGGGCGGGGGGAGGAGCAGGTCCAGATGACCCAGGAGGGTGAAGGCCACCAGGTCGTTGTGCAGGCAGCATCTAGCACAGAGCCCCACCCTCACGGAGCGTCTCAGCGTGTCATTTCCGAGTGAAGTGACTCTCACACTTTCCTCAAACTTTTGACGGTGAAGTCATGAAATCTGATCAGAACAACCAACCCTCAGTGGGGTGCCTGGGTGGTTCAGTCAGGTAAGTGTCCCACGGTGGCTCAGGTCATGATCTGGTGGTTCATGAGTTCGAGCCCTGCATCAGGTGAGGTGCTGTCAGCACAGAGTCCACTTTAGATCCTCTGCCCCCTTCCCCGCTCTTGAAAATAAAAAACACATTTTTTTTAAAATTAGGAGCTCTCTCCCCAGAAAAATACACATGTACTTTTGCCTGAAGTTTCAGATTAACAGATTCTTTGAAATGTGTCTAGTGACCACCTCCCGCTCCCCCAGTGAATTCCAAATTGTAAGAACAAGGATGAAATTTAAGTTTAGGGGTGACACACTCTCCTCTCATACCAATCCCTACACCAGACTGCAGCCAAAATGATCTTTTAAAAATGCAAATCAGATGATGGCACTGCTACTTGAAACCCTCCAGAGTTACCCTTTACCTTCTACACCAAAAAATCCACAAGATACCACTCTTTCTAGACTTTCTTCCTGGCACTGTCCCCTGAATTCTTGCCTTTTCATCTTCTTGGCCTTCTCTGCATTGGCCTTCAGCATTCCCTCCTTCCCCAGGGCCTTTGCACGTGCTCTTTCTCTGTTTTAGGATGCCTCCTCTGTCCCCAATACCCCTTAAATCTCATGCTCCTTTAGTGACTAACTTAAATATCATTTAGTCCTTGCTAAATCTCTAATAGCTTCACGGCTTATAGAAGACACTTAATAAATAAAGAATATACAAAAAAGACTGGTTGCTAGCCAGAGGAAGATGTAAGTTCAAGGGAGGATTCCTTTAAGATGGGAGAGATTTAAAGCCCATAGCAATTAAATGACCTGCCAGACCAGGGCTGGTAGGTGGCAAATCCAAGACCAAACCCACATGTTTGGATCCCTGCCCTGCACATATACACATTAATCCCTGACTGCGTGTGTCAGATGGAGAGTACCGTGATGGGCTCCTCTCACCCCACTTGCTCTTTCTAGAGCATTCCAACCTGTTGACCGCCATATTTTTCCAGTAATGCTTATGAACACAGTTTCAGGAGCATGACCGTGGAAATTCTAAATGCAAACTGTCTTCCCACTTAAGAGCCGAGCAAAGTTGTTTAGTGTCATTGGTTCTTAAACTCCAAGCAAGGGGTCCCCCTGGCTCCCATACAGCCAACTCATAGATCACCTAGCTTACTGATGTGTTTAAGGTAATGTGCTCTACCCTTGTATCTCATGGGTAGCACATGCCATCCAGACTAAACTTGAGAGATTTTTCTTCAAGTATCTTTTTGCCCCTGTGCAGATTCAGACACTTGACGCTTATTACATAGAAACTGACCCACAAGTACCTTGGCCTTTAGAGAATGGTAAGAAAGTGGTTACAAAAGTTATGTAGTCACCTGGGGAAACAGAACAAGTAAAGGTGAACATTAACCCATCCCGGCTCAATGTTGTTGGTCCAAAATGATTACAGTAAACTGAAGAAAGCATCACGCAAACAGAGTGAAAAAATTCAAGAGGGAAATTCAAAGAGATACAGTTGGGGAGAAAAGGTAGTTTTTGCCATTGTAAGGCCAGAAGAAAAACTGGCTGTATTTCAGGATAGCAGGGCCTTGGGAGTGCAACAGGAAGCAAGTATAAGAAGAGCTGGGCCTTGCAGATTGCCCTGGAAGGGGCCAGGCCTAATGCAGGACCAGGATATATGCAGAGGGGTGATGGCCAAGGGTTGTAGGAACAGAGCCCCACAACACCACTTACTTTTTTACTAGATGATTAATGGAAACGCAGCTAATGAGAGTGATTGTTCTGGGCCATGGAATTCAGCCCTGAGAAAGCTTCATGAGGCTGAGGCTCAGGTCTGTGTTTTCTCTATTGTGGGGTCTGCTCCCCAGCAATTCCTCCTAGGTTTTATAGAAGCCATACAGAGCTTTCAGGATCTGGGGTCCTGGGAGAAGATAGAACCGAGCTGTGATCAGCAAGAAGGAGTAAGCAAATATTATCGTGTTTGATTACAGCAGAAGACAAACAGAATGAAGCCTTCTGTCATGGGCTGGATGTTTGTGCCGCCCCCACCCCAAATTTCTGTGTTAAAACCTTAACCCCCAATGCGACACTGTGTAGAGATGAGGCTTTTGGAAGTCATACTTAGGTTTATTTTTTTTTAAATTTTTTTTAATGTTTTATTTATTTTTGATACAGAGAGAGACAGAGCATGAGAGGGGGAGGCGCAGAGAGAGAAAGAGACACAGAACCAGAAACAGGCTCCAGGCTCTGAGCTAGTGGTCAGCACAGAGCCTGACATGGGGCTCGAACCCACGAACGTGAGATCATAACCTGAGCCAAAGTCGGAGGCTTAACCGACAGAGCCACCCAGGTGCCCCTGGAAGTCATACTTAGGTTTAGATGAAGTCATGAGGGTGGGGCTCCCAGGACGGGATTAGTGCCCTTGTAGGAAGAAGAGACCAGAAAGCTAGTGCTCTCTCCCTGGACTGCACTCCCCAGCTCGCTCTCTCTCTCTCTCTCTCTCTCTCTCTCTCTCTCTCTCTCTCTATGCCATGTAAGCACATAGCAAGAACATGTCTGACTGCAAGCCAGAAAGAGAGACCACCCCAGGAAAAGAATCAGCCAGCACCTCGATCTTAGGCTTACAGCCTCCAGAACTGTGAAAATAGACTTCTGTCATTTGAGCTCCCAGTTGTGGCCAGCAGTGTGGTCTGCTTGAGGGGCTGGGTCAGTGCCTGCGTGAGATCACGTGCTGGAGGCGTCCCCACAGGCCGGGAGACCAGTTGTGTACGTGTCCTCTCAACTCTGTAAGTCGTGATGTTTACACCACGGGGTTAGGCAAACACTATAAATCAGGGCTTCCCCTACCCAGAGAACCAACCATCTCTCATTTACCAACATACCCCTGGATTCGTGAGATGAAATACTTGTGGGAGCAGAGTTCTCGTGGAATTCCCACATGACTTTCGTTGTTGGTGTTCCTGTTTTAATTGTTGATACTCGATGGCACTCCCGAGTTCTCTTGTATTACGCATCCGGTTGGTTATTCAGCATTTGTGGACTCTCCTGGCTAACTAATCATCACTTACAGCATTGTTCCTGTGAGGAAATATGTCCAAGTTGCAAGTTACTGGCTTTAAAATAAACTCTTGGAAAAGAGCCCCACTTGCAGAGTTAGGGACTTTCTATTCCAGATGCTCCCGGGGAAGTGAAAGAATGAAAAGAACCAGGTTTCCTAAGTGAAAAGGCAAAAAGAAATGGGATTCTTGAGCGTGAAAATGGAGAGATAAGGGGCCATTTAATGATGGGGGTAAGTGGGGCACCTGGGTGTCTCAGTCAGTCGAGCATCAGACTCTTGGTTTCAGTTCAGGTCATGACCTCGCTGTTATGAGATCGAGCCCTGCGTCAGGCTCTGGGCTGGGCGTGGAGCCTGCTTGGGATTCTCTCTCTCCCTCACCCTCTGCCCCTCCCCCGCTTGCCCATGCACACTCTTTGTCTCTCTCTCTTTCTCTCTCTCTCTCTCTCTTTCTCTGTCAATAAACAAATAAACAAATAAATGAATAACAATAACAGATATGAGTGTTATTGCTTTTCCATGGTAAGCATCAGGGATTTGGTTAGACCAGGAAAAGGATATTTTTATGTTATTATTCTGGGTTGGATAGTTTGTGGATTTTATTGCAAACATTCACAGACTTTTCTTCATCAACCAGGGGCCCGTTTCAAGAACCGAGAAATGATTCTGACAAGGTAGCTTGCCTGCTTTCCAGGTTTCTGGCATCCTTATGATCCTGAATCTGCAGATGATGTACTGTCGTTTGGAATTTTGGGAAACATGATATAATTCAACAAAGCTCTTTTATAATACATCTTAGAATAACAAGGCTCCAAGTTCGTTTTTTTCTATCTAAAAAAAATTAACATCATAAAACGTAAAGTATCTCCTATTAGTACAAAACTATAAATTAAGCGTTCTAAATCAATACTTTTTGATCATTTAGTGAAGGAAAAGATGTTACTTGGGGCTTGTTAAATTAGCGTGATTTTGGTCATTTGTTCAGAAAGGAGGGGAGTATTCCTTTCCTAAATGATACTGCCTGCCCTGATTTGGCATTTCCTTAAAAACCACATGAAACAGTAAAATGACAACCATAAATCTGCCGCCTAGATACCAAAGTGGTTCATGGTACTCCTGGCTCTGCCTTAACAGTTGGTTTATGATGTGGTTTCAGAATAACACTTTTAAGCCTGGTATTTTCCTTCCTCCAAAACTGACATGAATCCATAAGGCTTTTTAACGATGACTCTAAAATACACCAGAAGTATTCTCTGTAGCATATTTTTCAGTTGGTTTATCTAAAACCCTTTGCTTTCTCAATTTCTGTTCCTGATCTGCCTTGGAATGGCGGTGGCCCCTCTAGCTGAGGAATGCATCACGTCTCACCCCGCCGGGACCGCTCAGCTACCTCCTCGGCCACATGCACTGTGCTGCCTCTGCCTAGGCTCCAGGATCTCAAACCCTTGTGTGCACAAGCATCGTCTAGGGAATCTGTTCTCCCTGCTGATTCCGAAGACCCTCGGAGTTGGGTCCTCTGAGCTAACTTCCGGAGCTAGGCCTGCGAACCAGCATTTTGGCAGAGACATGTAATCGGGGGCTCAGCTCAGCCGCTCTCTGGACGTGCAGTAACTGGAGACGGCCCCAGGAAGCCCACATTCTTGCCGCCGATGTGAGGCATCTCTGGCTGGGGTGCCCGGGCTCTCACGGCTTTACCTGCTCCCTCAGCCTCAGCTGCCCAGAAGCCCTCCTTAGGCCCAGGTTCTTAGGGACTCGATCTTAAGTTTCAAGTGCCAGATATGTTCATCTCTTCCAATACTTGTCCCTGTCTCTGACTCTGGCTTGTTCAGAGGACTCTTCGATCTCCAGGCACCAGCCCCGCCCCTTCTCTCCTGCAAGGCCCAAACACATCCTCACACCATGAGCCCTCATCCTCTGGTAGAGCCTCTCTGGTGGCCCAGTGAACCCCCCAGTGTGTCTGCTTCGGGTGACCTGCCCTCTCTTTGACTGCCCCCCCTCGCCCAACCCCAGCCCCTACCATCTGTTAGGCACTTCCACTGCAGCTGGCCTAAGATCTCATCCGTCTGTTTTTCTGGACTCTGAACTGCTGAGCACAGCGATTTCTCATTCAGTGTTTCCCCAACACCCAACCTAAAATGTGGTGGGTGCTAATGAGTCTTGCATAAACAGCTGATATTGTAAAAAGAGTGTATGACTTTCACCCGAGGCATGATCCCTTCGATTGCACTGTCTCTGCTCCAAGCATTGATGCATGCTGCTCCCTCAACTGGAAAGCTGGGCTTCCCCACCATGTTTACAAACACTCTGGTTCTTTGAGTCTCGGTTTCCATGTCTTTTCTCCCAGGCGTCTTCTTTGGCCCCTGGGGACAGGTCTGGTGCCCCTCATATTCCAGGGCCCCCTGTATTACCCGGTCTTGCACTTACCGCACTGCCTTCGGATCATGCCTGGTGTTCTAAATCCTCTGCTCCTTGGGAGCAGGGATTAATAACCTCAGTGCACAGCAGACAGCACTCAATAGATGTTCGCTGAAAGCACGGGAAAGCCAACTCAGGATCCTCCGGGTAGAGATGGGGGTTCTTATCACACATCCATTGAGTTAGCCTCCATAACACTCACCAGAAGGATTTCAAATTGTTGACATGTGTCTCCCATGCCCACTGCCGGACAGAAAGGTCTTCAGGGGTGGAATCTGACACGCCAGTAAGTCATTCAGTGACTAGCATGAGTTAAGCATTGTTTCATCTTGTGTTTCCCATCAAAGGTACTTGATTTTGAGCAAGATGGCGCTTAATTATGTAAGACAGTCTCACACATTTCAGGTTGCTTAGGAAGTTGACATGGTGAATAGATAGGTCCAGATCCGTCCACAGGTGTCTGACTCCAGACCCTGATTCACTACGCTGTGCTGAATCTGTTCTGGACTTATTTAACATGAACGAACCTCTGAATTTCCAGGTGAAAGAATCCTTTTAGAATTTGTCCTCCCCTATTCATGACAATGTAGAGTTGTGTTTCACAAAATGTGTTCTTCATGGTGTTAATTTAGTGGACGTCGGGTGTTGTGAGGATAACAGGTTCCACAGGCAATGAAGTTTGCAAACACACTTTCAGAAGGGCACATGCAGAGGGGCAAGGGAGCTGTAACGAGGACCAAACAAAGCTGGAGAGGGAACCTCAGCCTTTCGCCCTGAGTTAGAAGGTGATTTGGGAACACAGGGGAGCAAACAATGGGCGAACCACCAAAGGAGCTGGTCTGCCAGGAAGTGATTAAGAACTGATTAGCAATGGATTAGTCATCGACAAACACCAATGAAGGGTTAGCAACTGTTCTTCTAACTTCTTAATAGTAATAATAATAGGTACTATTTATTTTGGGCTGATCGCTTCACATTATCTTTTGTAATTTTCACTATTATTGTCTCTCACATATAAAATACTGAGGCCTCGAGAAGTTGGTTAAGGGACACCTGAGTGGCTCAGTGGGTTAAGCATTCAACTCTTGGTTTTGTTTCAGGGCATTATCTCATGGTTTGTGAGTTCAAGCCCTGCATCAGGCTCTGTGCTTGGTGCAGAGCCGGCTTGGGAGTCTCTCTCCCTCTTCTTCTGCCCCTCCCCTGCTTGCACTCTCCAACTCTCACATTAAATAAATAAACTTTAAAAAAAAAGAAATTAGGTAAGTAACTTCCCATAAAGCCACACCGCTAATTTATGGTCAGATTTGAACCCAGTTCTCTCTAGCTTCACTGCCTTGGGGACTCCCCCAGGATTTTGTGGAGGGCTCTCCTTTGTAAACGTCTAGACCAACTCCTGTCTCAAACAGGGTGCCCAGGAGGTCCTTAAACACATGTTTATGCTATACCATTGCCTTTATTTCCAGGGTTATGTCCTCTACCTAAATTAGTTATTTGGCCTAAGTACTGTACATGAAACTTTTTTCCAGTATGATTTCAGCTTCTTAATTTTTATTAAAATTTTTTAAATTTACCAACCTCCATACTCTGTTACATGATTTTTTTTAATAGATTTTCATCGTGATGAACTAAGATCCATCTCTCACCCCAGCCCGATCCCCTCCAAGAGTCAGGGCTTGCCCTCCATGAACTGAGGCTACTACAAAACTAAACATCTACGGGAGCTTAAATTGTCGGCGATGTCAGTATATCTGATTTCTCCTTGTTTTTCAATTTTTTTCTCTGTCCTTTTCTTTCCAACAGATGTTGGCGCATTTTTTGAAGAGGGGATGTGGCTACGGTACAACTTCCAGACATCGGGGGTCAGTGCCAAAGAATCGGGCACGAGGTCAGACATCTCCCCTGATCAGAACAGCTCCCCTCCCGACCTGGACCGCGAGGGGATCCACTTCAGCTTCAGCACCACCAAGGCACCCTGCATCCTCCTCTATGTCAGTTCTTTCACGACAGACTTCTTGGCCGTTCTCATCAAACCCGCCGGTAAGGACAAGGATGCCTAACTTCTTCTCTTCAATGTTGGGTGAACAGAATGTTCTAGGAAGTCTGGATTGCTCTTTCCTTGTCCTTTGTTCCCTACATGACCTTGAGCAAGTCACCCAATGTCTTTGAACCTCATTCCCCCACAGGAAAGCCAAGAAAGCAACTTGTCAGTTGAGTGCTTTCTAGCAATGTGTCATAGTAATGTTGCTAAGGCATGCCACGTTCTTCACGAGAATCATATTACATGAATATTAGATGACTTCATATGTGTGATGGGGTTTTTTTTGTTCCTGTCAAATAAATACATTCACCACTATACTAAATAGAGATGAGCTTTGAAGCAGTGGAATTAATTTAATATAAATCAATGAATTATCCTGATTTATGATAATGTATCAGTAGGTTCCTACAGAACATATGTAACTTTCAATAGAAATAGAAAACCAGAAATGTTTTTATTCCTCATAAAATACATCCCTGGCATAAGGCTTGCTTACAGCGGGAGTATATTTACTCTTGTAATGTCTGGGGCCATCTTGATCTCCAAATAGACATGGAACTCGAGAGGGTCAGAGCACGACTATATGGCCATCCTTTGAGAATACACCAGTGGGCTTAGGATCTTCCAGGGAAGCCCAAGCAGTCCTAAAATACATAAACATGCCAAACACGGAGGGTTCCATTCCTCTCAGGAAATTTTAATTCTAAGACACTTAAAAGTTTTAATGAGATCGCTTTTTCACAAATAAAAATATGGTAGTTATATCAGAGAGCAAATGTCTCTCATTTGCTTCCCAGAGAGATTTTATGGGCTGAGAAAGTGGACACCACCTCTCTCGTTGCCCACCCTATCTTGCTCTGCAGTGATTATTCTTAAAGATCAGGATTATCTTCCATGGGAACAAAAGTTATCATCATGAACCAAAGTCAGCTTGAGTTGTAAAACCTAGTAAGTTCTTAAACTTCTTCTCTGGACAATTTACTACTGGCAAAAATGTTTGGGAGCAGGGGGTGTGTGTCCTAAGATTTTTTCCTTTCAGAAATTATCCCTAAAGAAATAAGCCAAACACCACACAAAGATGCAGCATGAAAATGTTCCTCTTAGTGTTATTTGTAAAAATAAGTATGAGGAAGGACCTCGAAGTTCAACTGCAGTAAAATGGTTGGTAAAAGAGGGAGTCAGCATTTTAAGGAACACTCTGCATCCATTAAGAATAATCTTTATGGAGAATAATGGAGAAAAGAGCATGGATAAAAAAGTTTTATGTAATTCAATGTTAAACAAACAACAACAAAAAAAAGGCAAGCTACAGCCTCAACTATACAACATCAGCTTAGTTCTGTGAAAACTACGGATAGAAAACAAAACCACTGTACTATGAGCACAAAGTGCCTCTTGTTTGTTGATTTGCTTCTCCAGAGTAATGCTCTTGTCTAAATGTCAGATGCTCCCAGTGAGCAAGTGTCACTGTTGTAATCAGAAAAGATAATAAGTAAAATCAATGAGGAAGCCAAAGAAAAAAAGGACATAGCCCCCGGCTTTCCAGAAGTTCTTGAGTTAGGATTTTTTACCCCTGGGTCAGGCTAAACAGGTTTTTAATGCATTGATGTTGTCCACCCACCTGCCCCAACCTCCCAGAGCCCAGGGGTGGTGCTCACGTATGGCTTGTCGAGACTTTATGAACATTCCCAGAAGGTGCTATATGATCTACCCTCAAGTCACTGCCACACTAGAACGTAGTCCTAACTGTGTCAGTAACTCCCATTCCCACAACCCATCCCGTCCCTGGAACACTCATGCCCGTGTTTGCGGGCATTCTTCATGTGCAAGGGTTTCACGTAATCAGTCCCATGTTGGTGCTACATTTAATGATGCCCCAAGATGTGCTGTGTTGCACCTGCGTTAATTCCCATGGGCCACACAAGTACAAGGTTGACACCACTCTCATCCCCTTTCAACAGGTGATAGAACTGGAGTACAGTGAGGTCGGGTGACTTGCGTACCCAGCTGACAATCTGATTCCAGGCCCGGAGATCTTTACCACTCCCTCCACACTGCAGAGAGTTCTAGAACACCCTCTATGCATTTGGAAGGCATGGCCAGGTGGCTTCTTTCTAACTTTTCAAGGCCATCCTCAAATTGCTGATGAAAATTTGTTTTTCTCGTGATGCCTGAGTGGCTCAGTCAGTAAAGCATCCGACTCTTGGTTTCCACTCAGGTCATGATCTCAAGGTTTAGGGGTTTGAGCACCACATCGGGCTCTGTGCTGACTGTGTGCAGCCTGCTTTGGATCCTCTGTCTGTCTCTCTCTCTCTCTGCCCCTCCCCAGCTTGCGCTTGCTCCCTCTCTCAAAAATAAACATTAAAAAATTTTTGATAATTTATAATGAAAAATGTGTTTTTCTCACACTTCAAACACTGTATTTTTTTTAATAATTGATACTTAAAGTTAGAAAACTTTGAAGAATTCATTCAGGGGAGAAAACCAGTAAGGACTATGCCAAAATGTCAGGCCAAAATAAAAAACGAGGAAGTCTTGACAGAATGCCCTGGCACCCCTCAAACGTAACATGCTGAAGGCCTCCCCCAGGCCCTCCACTACTGGCAGTGCTGGCCCCTCCCAGACACCCTAATTCCCAAATGCTCCGTCATCCCCCTTTTGGGGGCCACCCAGGCAAACAAGTCCTGCGGATTCCAGGCACACCATGTCCCTCGGGAATATCCCCACCGCTAGTCTCCTGGCAAATGTCTTTGAATTCACTGCTTCCCGATTATTACAGGTGAATGGCGCCTGAGTAAATGGATGAGGCTGTGCTGGTCCCACCAACCCAGGGACTCCAGCAGCCCGGGTTCCTGCAGGCCTGCTGAGGCCAGGGGGAGCCGCACCTGTTACCCTACACGAAAGAACAGCGCACCTCGGTTTCCCAGTCCCTCCCCACCTCACACCTACCCACCACAGCCTTCATGCACAAGGTCCCTTATCATGCATCAGTAGCGCCCTCCTCCCCCAGTAAAGGCAGGAGAAATCCCCAATCCCGCAACCTGCCCTTTGAGACCACAGGGCTCCGAGGTGAGAGCTCCGAGTGTAGGACCAGAGCGTCCGGGTTCGAATCCGCTTCTACCTTGTGCGGGTTGTGTGGTCATGGGCAATCCATTAGCCGCTCCATGCCCTCTTCGGTCTTCCACCCCGTGATGTTGTGAAAATCCAGTCTGGAAAGGTAAAGCACGGCCCTGTCCCTACGCCTGTGTAGCCTGTGTTAGTGGGAGCCGGCAGCATGCCCACGGGCCACAGGTGGAATCTACCGCCTGCCACTGCGTCGGTGCCACACCGCCCTCCTGGCCATCCTTCCCCAAACGCATGTGACATCCCTGCTCCCTTATCCCGAAGAGCTCCGTCTTCCTCTCGGCTCTGACACCTGTCTTTCATTCTAGGTCAAGCCTCACCTCCTTTCAATGACTTCTTACTTTCAACTCCTTTTGCATTTACTTTCAATGTCATTTGTCTGGCACTTAGTGCCCCATATTGTTATCCGTCTTTGTGATAAATGTGCCCCATCTTCTCAGCGAGATGAAAAGAACAGCCTCCACCACTCCATCTCCTGCCTACAGTAGGTGCTCCGCAAGCTTTGTGGATGATAATGATGAGGGCCAGGAGAGCGTAAATCTGTTAAGCCCATTATTTCCTGCCGCCAGTAAAAAAGCGGACCCTTATCACTTCTTTAACTCACTTGGGAGATCAACATGAGATGCAAGAGAGGTATTTTTCCATTTTAATAATATTTTATATTAATGGAAAATGTTAATATTCTCCCTACCATCGTTTAGTGCTTCTCTTGTACTGTTATTTGAAAGGAATAAATATATCATTTAAATTTTATTATTTAAGAATATTGCCATTACTGTTTATGGATATCCACTACATATAAATTTAACGTTCCAACTCGTCTGTTTTCCCAAAGCAAATCATTTCAGTTGCCATTAAGTGAGGCAGTTACAGAAATTTTAAATCATATTTACAAAGAAAGAAAGGCGGAAAAGAGAAAAAATAATGAAAACAGCTTAATACTGGTTTTAACGAGCTGGGGAGCTTACGGACTGTGACGGAGGGGGTAGGGAGGAGGAGGTCTGGATTTTGCACAAGTTCTGCTTCCTCTGATTGCCAGCCCTCAAGGCAGGACTTGGTCTTCCTTCTCTTTGTACCCTCAGGGCCACACGGCCCACTTTCAGGCCTTGAAACATTGGATTCAACAGTGCTTTTCATGGGCACTGAATAAATGTGTTCTGAAGAAATGAATAAATAAATGATGAATGAATACAGCTGTGCATTTGAGAAACCTGGATGTGATTATACAGAGTCCACACACGAGAAGTAGGGAATCACCACTCAAGACATTCAGCTTGTTTTTCGCATGTAACCAAACAACTGTCGAATCACTTCCTGTCAGTCCCAAACAATAGATTGTTTTTAATGCTATTAGGGTAAAGGGAAAAAATAGGGTAAAACACTGAAGGGTAGGGAGAGAAGCAGCTCAGGAAAAGGGAGCAGTGTATTCAAAGGTCCTGGGGTAGAAAGGAGAATTGTATTTTCTAGGGGATCACAGAAGTCCAAGGCAGCTTGAATGTCAAAAGTGACAGAGTAAATGGCATCATTTGAAAATAACAGACAGAACTCAGATCACATCAGGCATGATACACTGTACTTCAAATGTATGTCTTCATCCTCTGAGCAACTGGAAGGCTTTGAAGAGTTTTTGTGGACCAGTGACATAATCAGTTATGCATTTTGGTTTTGGTTTTGTTTGTTTTTTTCTAAGTAGGCTCCACACCCATTATGGAGCCTAACTCAGGGCTTGAACTCATGACCCTGAGATCAAGACCTGAGCTGAGATCAGGAGTCAGATGTGTAACCAAACGAGCCACCCAGGCGCCACGAAATTATGCATTTTTTAAAATGTTTACTTATTTATTTTGAGAGACAGAGTACAAGCAGGGGAGGGGCAGAGAGGGAGGGAGAGAATCCCAAGTGGCTCTGCACTGTCAGCATAGACCCCAACATGGGGCTCGATCCCACAAACCACGAGATCATGACCCGAGCTGAAATCAAGAGTCAGACACCCAACTGGCTGAGCCACCCAGATGACCCTCATTTAGGCATTTTGAGGAAATCTCTCTGCAAAGAAAAAAAAATCACAGAAGCAGGGAGACCATTATTCATTCATTCAACAAACATTTATTCAGCACCTACTAAGTATCAGGCATTATTCTGAAAATTGGGAATAAAGTATAGAAAATGTAAACAAAAATTCTTACTCTCATGAAGAAAAAATAAGGCACCAAAGGGAAGGCCTGCCCAAGAAAAAGGAGTGGGTAAATTCTTCTTGTAATGGGGAAGTCACAGAAATAATCACTGAGAAGACAACCTGTGAGCAAAGACCTAAAGGGGGTGAGGGGTCAGCCATGCAGATAGTGAGCATCTGGGACAGAAGAGCCAGCCAGTGCATAGGTCCCGAGGCAGGAACATGCTGGCTTCTGAGGAAACAGCAAGACGGCCACATGGACTGGTGAGGAGTAGCAAAGAGGAAGGAGAATAAGAGATTATCTTAGATCTCATAGGGGAAGATCACGTAGGGCCTAGTGAGCCATGATGAAGACTTTGGATTTTGCTTTAAGTGAGATTGGAAGCCATGGAGGGTCCTGAGCAGAGGATCGCTCTGACTGCCCTCGACTCAGTCTGTAGGGGCAAAGCCCGGTTGGGGTAAGAGAGGAGGAGGAATGGCGGAAGCAAGGAGGTTTGTCAGAATGGAAGGGAGTACAGTAATCCAGGCAGATGATGGGGGCGGCGCAGTCCAGGGGGCAGAAATAGAGGTGATAAAAAAATAAGTGTCAGGGGATATTTTAAAGATAGAGCTGGGGTGCCCGGGTGGCTCAGTCACTGGAGCCTACAACCCTTGATTTCGGCTCATGTCATGATCTCACAATTTGTGAGTTCAAGCCCCACATCAGGTGATGTGCTGTGGTGTGAAGCCTGCTTGGGATTCTCTCTCTCCCTCTCTCTCTGCCCCTCCCCCAATCAGCCCCTCTCTCTCTCTCTCTCTCTCTCTCCCCCCTCTCAAAAATAAATAAATAAACATTAAAAAGAATAATAAATAATAATAAAGATGGAGCCAAGGAGATTTGCTGACAGATCTTACATGTAATACAGCGGGAAGAGGGGGCACAGGGCTTTCGGCAGGAATAACCTCAAGTAGCCACTAACTAAACGGTGGAAAATTGAGATGGAATACTTTTGGGGGGCAAAGAGCAACGTTTGGTTTTACATATGTTGTGTTTGAAGTGCCAGTAAGGCCTCTCCTTTCCTGGGATTGGTGGTGATGAAGAGCAGAGAGAGAGGACCCAGCTCACAATGAAGTGAGGCCAAGAGGGCTCATTGTTAAGGAGAAACTGACTCTGATCAGGTGAGGCAGGTAGAAGACGATGCAGGTGAAGTTCAGGTGGTGGCCGTCAGGTCCCTGATGTCACGTGGCCAGCATCAAGGCACCAAGATAGGCCTGCTCATCTGCCTTGGCCAGGAAGAAGGCTCCTCTGGGGTCCACACAGGCCACTCCGGTGCCAGGAGGTACCTGTCCTTCCCGAGATGGATGAGAGAGTGAATTCAGACGCACTTAGGAGGTGAAAATCCACAGCACTTGGTTGAAATGCTCTAAGCAAACAAACCAAGGATAAAATACTAAGGTAAAACGTAGAAGTAGAGACTCTTTGTCAAATTGGTTCAGAAGGCAAAATTAGGAAATACAATTAATTCTTGATTAATCTAATGAATGTTGCTTTCCATTCCAGGAACGTGGTACAGTACTTAAACAATGCATGTAACACTAAATAAGGACAGGCGGCGTAAAACCATCGCATTTACTTATGTATATACAGATATAGAAGGGCAAGACCGATTTCTGCAAAGAGATACTGCAAAATATTTAGAGCAGCTATCTCTGGATGGTGGGATTTCTGGTGACTTCCCTTTATTTATTTTTTTCTTGCTGTTTACTTTCTAAGTTTTAATGATCATGTTTTATTTCACAACTGAAAGATCAGGCTATCCGTTCTGTTCCTCTAGCAGGAAAATGAACAAGCCCTCAAAGACCCTTTGAGATCGTTTACAGCTGGTCACTCTTGCCAGATTGCCGGCTCTGTCTTTAAGCCACGGGATGTAGAAAGCTATTAACATGAAGATTCCAATTTGAGTTAAAATGAGATAAAAAACTGATGCCTGTAAAAATCATAAGTAAGAGATACAAGTTATGTTTGCTGTGCAGATTAATTAACAGCAGGATCTAGAATATTATATTCCTCGTTTTGAATATCGTCTGTCATTACTGGGGAGAATCAAGACAGAGAGGAAAAGGGAATAATTTGTTGAGGCAAAATGAGCCAGAACTTAGGAGAAGTAAGGCTTTGGGGGCCCAGGAAGCCCTTCCTTCCTTTGATTTGCGTTCGGATTGATGAAGTCTCTAACCTAGAATAAGATGCATTGCTTTGTTTTCTTGGTGTCCGGGAAGCTACCCAATACCCCATGTATTTATCTTGTGTAAATTATGTTTATTTTTAATATTGTGTGCTCACTATTCTTTGATATGCCGGATGTCACACTGCACGGACGGCGTGAGACCATCCCTGCGTCCTGCGTTTATGTCGTATTTCACGTAGTATTCTGTCAGTCTGCAGGCGTCTCCACAGCCCTATATCATATATGTTCTCATTCTCCTGCCCAGGCCCAGGCCCAGACCGCATCATTTACACCATTTGCTGCTTCAACTTTGAGATGAGGGTCACTGAGGGCTCGCTGTTGTTAGACCGTAAACTCCTGTGCACCTGGCGCTCTTAACCCTTCGGCTTTGCTGTGCCGTTGAGCTAGTGCGTCAGAATTCAGAACGGAAACGGTACTGGTGACCGCGAAGGACGCAAACCTGAGGGAAGCGACATTAAAATGAAACCTGATGCAAAAACTTACAGTTTCTTTCCTTTTCGTTGTACAGGAAGCTTACAGATTCAGTACAACCTGGGTGGCACCAGAGAGCCCTATAACATCGACGTAGACCACAGGAACATGGCCAACGGACAGCCGCACAGTGTCAACATCACCCGGCACGAGAGGACCATAATTCTCAAGGTACGTGTGACTGTACGTGATGGGCTGTTGCAGCCTCTCTCCACTGTTCTACTTGGACACTGGTTTTGTCTCGGGCGGTTGGGGCAGGTGCAAGAGGCCCGTATTATAGTTTCTCCTACAAACCCCTAACTACTGAGGTAGAAAGGTGTGTCGTTGTTATAGGACAGACAATGACAGAGTTAATGGTGGAGACAGTTCTCAGGGAGCAGGTAGAATAAATGTTTACTATGTATATAGTCTTTGTAACTTTGCAGCTTTCAGGCTGCACATCTATCGGTCTCCTGTGTTTATCTCTCACACCATCTTTCTTCTCCATGTTCTCAGATGCCTGCAGCTTATCGGGTTTTCCAGCAAACGTTATTTTGGCTTATCTGACCTACTTCTTTCATGACTCCAACACAATATGAATAACTTTGGTTCTTTTTTTTTTTTTCTCCTCTTTGGATGCTTTGCCTTAAAAATTCTCAAAACACAGACCTTCCCCACAATCTCAGACTCCGGTTGTCAGCTCTGTGCACACAAAGGGATGGGTTTTGCTATGACAGTCAAATTTTATTTCAGGTTCATTGATTGTCCCTGCCCCCACCCCTGATTTTACCAATGAAGAATCCAGCATGGGAGACTCCATGAATAAAACATAGCATGAGGAGGGCTCCCTGGGAACCAAGCCAGAAAGATCAAGGATGGGAACTGTCACTGCGTTCTCTAGAAGGAGTTCAAAATAGATACCTGTCAGGAGGAAGACCAGCAGGGGGATCCTGTTTTGTCAGCAGAGTGGAGTGTCACTTGGCAGGAGCAGAGCTCATTCGGATTGGGCTTGGTCGAGGTGGGAAGTTACGGCTGCAGTGACGCCGCATGAGTCCGTGTCTCTTTGAGCAGGGGTAGGTGTCCAATTCGTAACTTGATATGGAGTTTATGCTTGGCCTTTAGCAGTAGATGCTGGAGGGTATTTTAAGGACGGGTTTTTCCTAGGAAAATGACAATGCTCAGGTACAGTTCACTATGCAATCATCAAATATGGGTAAATAAGGTGAGCTCACGGGGGGTGGGGGGGGCAGAGTCCTCCAGGCTAGTGCAGGGCCTGGCTCATATTAGTAGCCGCAGGGGCGCCTGGGTGGCTCAGTCCACTGAGCATCCAACTCTTGATTTTGGCTCAGGTCATGATCTCACAGTTCATGAGTTCGAGCCCGGCGTTGGGCTCCGCACTGACAGCACAGAGCCTGCTTGAGATTCTCTCTCTCCCCCACTAGCACTCTCTCTCTCTCTCTCAAAATAAATAAATAAACTTTAAAAAAAAGAAGTTGCAAACTATTTACCGAACAAACCAAGCCCATCTTTAGCGATAACTCAAGCCTATCTTCAGCCGTAACTCAAGGTCCATTCAGAAAAGCCAGCAAAGCCAGGATTGGTACTGTTGATACCCTTTGCAGGATTAGGAGGTTTATAGCATTTTTTCAACGTCGTGCTGATTGGCTTTTGATTAGAAACATCCTCCTGCTTTCAGCCACGCCGTCTGCCACCTCTTTTAATGTAAGAGACAGTTCTTGCCATTGCAACATTGCAGAACAATGTTAAAAGCTAAGAAGCGCTCAACAGTCCGCGTTCAGGGAAGCATAGTACAGGAGACCTGCCGGAACTCTAGAATGTTGTGGGACTAACTCCCACTGTCTCCAAGAAAACGCTCTGTGTGTTGGAACTGAGACCAGGGGGTGGGGACCAACAGGCAAAGAGGAGGGTGGGGTTCATGGGAGGGGAGCAGAGCTGACAGAACCATTTCTGGGTGTATTTCCCAAAATGGAAATCCAGAATAAGGATAGGTGAGGAAGTCCCCCGCCCCTTCTAGCACATTCTGACAACTGAGAATTCTTCACAACTCACCAGCACCTCTTTAAGAACAAATATCAGCTTACTCAGAGCTGCTTCCTGCCACAGTGAATTAGAGATTGTCCTGAAGACGGGGAGAGGAATCCACCAAGTTAGGAACCTGGGGCTTCTGAGGCATGGAAAGCCAGAAAGATCCAGATGTGAAGAAGCCAGAGAGTCCGCAAGATGGAGGAGGGCTTGGCGAAGAGTCCAGTCCTATGGCTCAGAGTTCTTTTGGTTGTAAGTGACAGAAAACCAATTCAGAATTCATTTATAGGGGAAATTCCTAGCATAGATCATAGAATTTAAGAAAGAGAACACTTAGGAGCACCTGAGTGGTGGCTCAGTGAGTTAAGCGTCCAACTTCAACTCAGGTCATGATCTCATGGGTCATGGGTTCAAGCCCTGCTCCAGCCTCTATGCTGAGAGCTCATAGTCTGGAGTCTGGAGCCTGCTTCAGATTCTGTCTCCCTCTCTCTCTGCCCCTCTCCCGCTAGTGCGCTCGCTCTCTCTCTCTCTCTCTCTCTCTCTCTCTCTCTTAAAAATAAAAGTAAAACATTGGAAAAAGGAAAAAAGAAAGGGAAAACTCAAAGTTTGGAAGAAAATCCAGGGGACCTGGAGGATTACGAGAAAGCCTCGAGCGTCTTCTGTCCATGCCTCCCTCCCTCTGTGATCTCTGCTTCTCCACCCCTCCCTGAGGACTGGGTCAGGGCCTGTTGGTGCAGGCTCCCTCCTTTACATACCATGGACCGCAGACGCGAGCATGGGGCTTACGTCTCAGTTCTGCTGCCAGAAGGAAGGTCCTAGCTCCTTGGTTCTCATTTCAAAACCTCAGAGAAGGTCTCTGACTGGCCTGGCTGGGGTTATGTGCTGCCGTGTTGGGGGCAGGGGGGCGGTGACTGCCCCTCAACCAAACCTCCTGACAGTTGGAGTGAGGACCTGGGGAGAATCCCCCAAAAGAATAGGAACACAATCGGGTGCCTGGGTGGCTCAGTTGGATAATCGTCCAGCTTCGGCTCAGGCCATGATCTCACGGTTCATGAGTTCAAGCCCCGTGTCAGGCTCTGCACTGACAGCTCAGAACCTGGAGCCTGCTTTCTCTGCCCCTCTCCTCCTTGTGCTCTCTCTCTCTCTCTCAAAAATAAATAAACATTTAAAAAAATTAATAAGAAAAAGAATAGAAGCCCAGTTCCAGAAGAAAAGAGACCTGGGAGGTGGGAGGCCATTGGCCGCACGATACTTTGAGGTCGAGAACAGCACAGATGCGTTCCCAGGGTGATGCAGAACAGGGCAGGGCAGGAACACTGAGATTTCTGGATGTATTCAGAGAGCCAGAGACCCCAACCCAATTGAACTCAGCTAGGAGAGACCTCGTGGTCCCCAGTTGCTCTGGTCTTTCTCAACTCTCTTCAGCCCGGCTCTGATGGAACATAAAGTTTAGAATCATGGCGGGAAAGGAAAAAAAAAAAAAGATATGGCTTCTCCTTAAAGAAAAGTAGGTCAGACAGGGAGGCCTCACGGAACATGCTAATAAATCCAAGGGTACCTTTGGAACTCTAGAAAACACTACATTTTTTTTACTGGAAGCTATCTACAAATCCACCTTGAGAATTTCTACAACCTTAAGAAAGTGTGGGAGAGGAGCACCTGGGTGGCTCAGTCGGTTAAGCATCAGACTTTGGCTCAGGTCATGATTCCTGGTTTGTGAGTTTGAGCCCCGCATGGGGCTCTGTGCTGGCAGCTCAGAGCCTGGAACCCGCTTCAAATTTTGTGCCTCCCCTTCTCTCTCTGCCCCTCCCCCTCTCACATTCATTCTCTCTCTCTCTCTCTCTCTCTCTCTCTCTCTCTCTCTCTCGCTCTTTCTGCCTCTCTCTCTCTCTGCCTCTCTCTCTCAAAAATAAACAAACATTTTTAAAAATCTTAAAATAAAAACAAAGCAGTGTGGGACAGCTATAGGAAAATGTTCATCATGATCTTTTCTGTAGGAAGGGAATACAAACGGTTTCATTTTCTCCAGAGTTTTCTGTATTTCCTGATTTTCTCTTAGAAGCATGTGCTGCATTTTTTTGGTATGCATTGCATTTTTATAATAAAAAAAAACATGACACATTCAACCCATTCTGACAGACTCCATTTGTAACAAAATATAATGACAAAGATATTTAAATAATTTCAAACTAAAATTCACTTCTAATCAAAGAACAAAAATAAGGCTCATTCAAACAGGAGTATAAAAATGCTGTGCCTTTGGAATTTGGGTGAAATTTTACACATTCATTTACCCACAAACAGCACATAATTCCAATGATGTTTATCAGTGTTTATGGTGTTTTTAAAAGCAGGTTTACTCTCCTAGCTGGGTTTGGCTAAAGCTAACATGAAATTAATTTGCATTCCCTGAGCACATACTGTCTGAAATGGTGCTGAGCCCTGTAGGGAAATTGACCTTGGATGAAACATTTGCAGCCAGAACACAAAGTACCCAATGTCCACATAGATAATGAGGAGCTGACTCTAGGAGTCACCAGACACGGGAGTGAGCCAGAACCCGTGACAACCCTCAATGGCGTCATTTACGAAAACTCACAGTTGCACGGGGGATAATAGCTGAAGGCTCACGGCCAGTCAGGACGTAAAGCCAACCCCTGGGAAGGCAGAGAGCACCTGAAAAAGTACTGTACGCAATGAAAATTCATGCCAATTAGAGGAATCCAAGAACCGCACATTACAAGGAATAATTTCAAAGTCTTGTGTTACAAAGCCTTTCTTCTCACTTTCCTTCCTTCCTGCTGTCCATACCTTTGTCTCTTCTTCCTCCCCTTCCTTTCATCCCTCATCCCATTCCATGAGGGAGGTAAGGTGGCTCACAGACAGTCTGTACAATGAGATAGAGAATTGAAGCAAGTCACGATAGATAGATAGATAGATAGATAGATAGATAGATAGATAGATAGATAGATAGACAGACAGACAGACATATATTTACATGTCATGGTTTATGTACTGGCATTAAAAAAGCTGCCCTGGGGGGGCCTGGGTGGCTCAGTCAGTTAAGTATCTCATTCTTGCTTTCGGCTCAGGTCATGATCTCATGGTTCTGTGAGTTCGACCCCGCATCAGGCTCTGTGCTGACCGTGCAGAGCCTGCTTGGGATTCTGTCTCCCTCTCTCTCTCTCTCCTCTCTCCCCCTCTGCAACTCACTCTGTCTCTCTCAAAAATAAATAAATAAACTTCACACACACAAAAACGAAGCTTCCCCATAGCACGGTCCTCTTAGGCAATGTCACATCCATGCGAACAGCTCACGTTCACTGGTGCTCAGTGTGTCCTTAGCACTGAGCGACGCACGTTAAACACAGCCTCTCATTCAGTCCTCACCAAAACCTTCCCAGATGTGCAGCGTTGTTATACCCATTTTACGGACACTGAAGCTGAGTTAGTCTGACACAACTCCTCTCAAGTTAGAGGCAGGAAGAAGCAGGAGCACCGATGAACGCAGGCATGTCACACGTCGGTTCGCGCATGCTCCTAGCCATCATCCAATAGCGAGGTGTCTGGAAGGGCGGTCACAATGCCTTGCCAGTGGCTACCTTCGGCCAGCAAGAGTGGCATTATAACAATAACAATAGATATCATTACTGTTATGAAACAGTTCAAAAGTATGCCCCAGCCTAGAGAATAATAAAACATGCACCTATGTGTGTATCAGCCAAACACTACAAATTTCAGCATTTTGCTCTATTTCTTCAGGTTTCTTTTCTTAATGCAGTGATAGTCACGACCCTGGGTCCTCCCTGCTGGATCGTGAGCCCTGAGAAATGCAGTGGACAATGCCTTCGGCAGCATTTCTGCACCAGATTTGTTTTTCACAAGGCTGTTTGATGTAGCATCTCTAATGAGCATAATGCAAAAACGGATTTCAGTGCAAATAGTTCCAGAGGAGGGGGGGATGGTGGCCCATGAAGGGGGCAAGGGACCTATCTGATACTCTGGCCTGATCCCAGGGGTCAAACTGGCTCCCTCCCCCCAAAAAATGAGTAAACTACCTGTTCTTAAAACAGCTATCACCTGTGTGGAAGTTTTGATAGAAGTTAGACAATAGAGCTCAGGGATGTATTCTCCAACACAGCTACTCAGCGTCTGTGTTCTCCAAAAACCAATGAACAGATGGTAAGGGTGTCATGTTCATTTTGGCTTTCATCTAACTGGAGGGCCGTCCCGTCTTTGCCAAGAGGAGGCTAACAGATTTCTCCTGCCAGCCAAATTAAGGACTTTCTTAAAAAATAACTCCCAAGCCCTCAAGAGCAAATGATGATTAGGTCCCAAATTTTTGTGCTGCAAAGGGCATGTGACTTCAGGTGTTTTCATCAGGAATTTTTAAAACAAATGTTCCCGCCCCCCCCCAAAAAATCAGTTTTAAAATAATATAAAGATGATCATTTTTTTTACTGCTCTGAATCCAAACTTCAACCAAATTACATAAAAGCAGCTGCTAATGGTGCTTGATATTGAACGTGCATCCTAAAAAGGGTCAGAGAAGTCAACGGCAACAGAGTGTGCTAAATACTAGGGACAGAGGAAAACATAAATGTTAGGATAGCATCAGTTGCTACTACAAATTAACCCTGAAGTCTCAGTGGTTTGACGCAATGAAAGTCTGTCTTCTATATTTTCAGAAAAGTGAAGTTTTGTGGCCCCTCATAGGGATGGCACTGTGCTACGCAGGCGTCCTAAGGACCCACACCCCGCCCTCTACTCCCCCTGGCAGTGGAAACAGTTCGGGACTAAACCAAATCCCTGCCTATTATTTGTGTGGCCCCCCATCGCTTCATCCTCTGGGGGACTCTGCCTTGTCCATCGTCTGCCGTGGCCACCTCTGAATTGAGTGGTGCAGAGAATGCAGTCATTGAAGCATTGCATTTCCTGCAAGGGAAGGGTCCTAGAGGGCCCCCGTCCAGCAAGTGTCAGTCACACTGAGGGTTGTCTTCTGAGTCTGCTGTAGACCAACTGGATTAGTTTCTTTGCCAATACAACTCCTCTAAAACCTGAGCTGGTTTCTGATCTGTTTGTGTCCTGTCAGTTTCACATGCCAGAAGGAATCCGTACATTCTTTCCTGGGCATAAAGCTTGGACATGTGTAATCATCTGCTTCCACGCCTCTCTCTCAAGGTCATGGCCACTCTCTTGTGGCCACCTGCAACAAAAGGCATCTGTGGGGAGAAAAGACCCTAGTGTTCCCTTCACCCGTGGAGCTAAGCCAGTTTGCTGAGCTAGGGAATCTGAATGTTTCCTTGTTTGTCACATCTTCTTGCAGTTTATTTCTTATTTTCTGGCAGAAGGCTCTACAGTTTTGGACTTCTGTCTATTCCCTTTCACTGAGGTTTGGAAGCTGGCCAATTCTGTTCTGAACCCACCTCTTGGACTAAGGCAGCAAAAAACATCTGATACCCAGGACCGTTCTGGCTCTTTTGAAACACTTTCCCCAAAGCTACAGGTCACAGACACTTAGTCTGCCTTCCGGGTTACATGAGATGACAGTCTTAAAAAATATTTTATCTCATACTGTTGTTTTCCATCTCTCCAGCCTCTGCCATCTGTTTTTGTGGCATTGCTACCGAGCTTAGCTTTCTGTCATGACCACACTGCTTCAAGGCCCTGACTTCTGCCTTAGCTTGGACTGTGTTAGCTGCTTTAACGACAAGAACTTATAGGTTGTGGTTGTGGCTTCACAGGTACATGCTTATCTCCAGACTCATCAAGGTGAATATGTTTAGTACATACAGCTTTTTGTAGGTGAAAATCAATCAGTCAAGTAGATGGCAAAAACAACAACAACAAATGAGTCAGTTTAATTAGCAATAAAATGAAAAGTAACTCAATGATCCATGTGGAGGACCATAAAACCATACGGTCCTGCGTGACAAAGAACTCAGCAGCCCAACTTCAGGGCCAGTGTTCTTGTGCCGCACGAAGAATTCCAGCGCAGTTCTCCGAGTCGGCATGAACATAACCTCATGTACATCCATCAGAGCGTCCCGTCCTGTGTAACGTGGAGCCTGGACTGGAATCCGACCCCGCAGCTCAGAGGAGTCACTTAAAAACATGTGCCTTTATTACCCTTGAAATTTCTGACAACAAAGAACAATACTCAAAAGTCTATGGATGTGAACACTCCCGAAAATTTTAATATCCGCAGTTGTTCAAGACTTTATTAAAGAAAATACTGCTGCTTGGAAACATTAAATCTTTTTAGGGATGTCAGAACAAATAAAGGAAGTTGACCCGGCTAGCATCAGGCCCCTCTCTGGAAATTACATTTACTGTAACTTCTTGCCTTTGGCTAATTTAGTGTTTATCTACTCGGCATGATGAACTGGCAGCCTTGGATGTACACCACTGGCGTGCTCGACAGAAAGGGGTGATGGCAGGAATGATGATGAGCCTGCAGAGCCCCTCAGTCCTTCCCTCCCAGACGTGCTGTTAACCATTCACTCGCTCTCTGCTGGGAGTCCGGGAGACATATCACTACTTCACTTTACACTTCAGTAGAACACTGACTTGTGTTTAATTTTGTGGAGGGCAGAGGTCAATATTTTATTAGTTACTCCTGTCATTACAGTGATTTCATTCCAGAGACAATATCTGGGAAGAGAGGAGAGAGGAATGTACACACTGGAAACTTGCTCTTTCCTTTGGCCTGTACGTGAGTCAGAGTCTCAGTTTTGTTTTGTTTTTGGTACTTCTGTGTGGTTGGAGCCAACTATTCACAATGGAGTCACACATCAGAAACCTCAGGACCTCATTACCTTTTTGTAATTTGGTGTCAGGCAAGGGCTAGAGCAGTCCTTGGCCCTTGGAAGGGTATTTCAGCAAATTCTCCTTATTTGGTTCAGACTAGAAAGTAGGACTGTTTGGTGAAGTGTCTCCACTAAAGAGAAGAGCCCAGCTCTCAGGACCTATGATTCCTCCCCCTGCCAGTGCCTTCAAGTCAACCTGTGGCCTTGAACAGAGACCATCTATCTACGTAGACAGGTGGGCCCTAGATTTAAGGACGCAGTTCAGGATGTGCAATGAAGATCCTGCTGAAGAGGAGTGTTCTCAAGGTGGTTCTGGACGGTTCCGTCAACAAGGCACTTCTTGTCTATTTAAAACCATCTGATGATCGCCAAGAACATCACATGGTGACATCCAGTTGGCATTCCACCCCATGGCAGGAAAGCTTCAAAGAGCAACCATTCCTGAGGCCTGACGGTGATGAAGTCAGGTGGTCCTCAACGCCATCCATCAGGCTACTTGCTAACATGAAGGGCAACTAAAGTAGCCCAACTTCATTCAAAATGAACTTGAGGACAGATACGTGGTGCGCACTTACTGGATGGAAGCCATTCAGGCAGATGACACGGAGTCAGGGCAAGTCAGGCGGGATGACTCGTATGGGAAGGAACAAAGGGCGTCCTTTCCCCTCGAGGGGCTTCTGTCCTGGGAGCCGAAGAGAGCCGTATTCACAGTCCTGTCATTTCTGCAGACAGGAGGGACCTATTCCACCTCCTTCTCACCCAGAAGAGGCTTTAACAAGTTGGCCTCTCCAACAACACACAAATCATAGAAAGGCGATGTAGGGGCACCTGGGTGGCTCCGTCTGTTAAGCATCCAACTTTGGCTCAGGTCATGATCTCCTGGTTTGTGAGTTGGAGCCCCACATGGGGCTCTGTGCTGGCAGCTAAGAGCCCGGAGCTGCTTCAGATTCTGTGTCTCCCTCTCTCTCTGTCCCTGCCCCACTTGTACTCTGTCTCTGTCTCTCTCTCCCTCAAAAATAAACATTAAAAAAAGTTAGAAAGGCGATGTAGTAGCAGAAGGGAGTAGCAGTTCGGGCTGGTAACAAGGACATGGCGCACAATGCGAGATGTGGAGGGTCTAAGCAGTGACCCCCATGGATTAGGATTGCCAGATTCAAAGGCCATTACTCACACATGAGAAAAAAGGAGTTCTTCCTGACAAGCTCATCCATTTCATAGCTCCGTGTTCTCCGGCAAGTGATCAAACTCTGTTTCCTTATCTGTGAAATGGGAATAAGGCAGCTCATCTTAATGGGCATGTGTGTGTTCAGTGGAAACATACATGAAAACATCAAGCATAATCTGTCGTCCAACAAATGCTGTTTGCCCCCTTCCTTCCCAGTTCCCTCCTCTTTCTTAAAAGTAGAGTTGGTAAGAAAGCAGCTGTCAGGTCATTACCAACAGGGCCTGGAGGATCAAGGCTCCCGTTCTGGTTTGCAGTTCAACCCAGGGAGCGAGTCCCATTGTTCCCGGCAGGCAAACAGGCCTCCACCTCTGTGAGCCACAGTCCCTAGAAAAGGCCATCGATCACACAGACACGAACCAAGGGCCAGCTGAAGTGTAAGCTCGTGCTGAGGAAGCACAGAAAAAGGGGGAAATTAATCATCCCAGGGGTGGGAGGGAGTAGATCAGAGAAGACTCACAAAGGTATCTGAGCTGTTCCTTAAAGGTTTTCGGGGTGGGGGAAGGGGGTACCCAAGGACCACATTGTCCTATTTTTTATGCAGGGATTTGATATTTGCTTTTCTGCAATTCATAAAAGTTATACAGAGGAACCTACTGAAAAAAAATAAGTTCAACCCATCCAACTCATCTGATCTGAAACAGAAAAAGACTCATAATGAATATGTCAACACTCCCAAGTTTTTCATTTCTTCTCCGAAGCAATTTCATCTGCAAATGAATTATGCACTCCAGGGCTAGACAGGACCTCCATTCCTGCACTCCAGAAAAAAATGTGTTTACTTCGCTTTCCATTTCTTACAGCTCAGCAGGAAAGCGGTTGCAATGCAATTTCTGATGCGGTTGTAGGGCTTGAGATGTCAGTCTTCTCTCCCTCTCCAGAACACAGCAAGGCTTACGCCCAAGGCTGGAGACTTCATTTCCCTCCCCCACCAAGCGCACAAAGTATATAAATCATCTCCTGAGAAAGAAGATGAGGTTCCTCGATTTCTAGTCTTTCTGGCAAACTAAAGTCCAGTCTGTGAGGCCTCATATGGTTATGTCCATCCGCGGGGCGCCGGACTCCCTCTTCAGGACTGTGATTCTCGAAACTATTTTTTAGGACAATAGGCTCTGAGTGCGTTGCTTCCCAGTGCACAGGTAACTGAAACCAGGTTTTTCTCTCCCATAAGCGTATCTCTTCTCCGAAAAATAAATGCATCTCACCCTGGGGTCTGAGGCTCTGAAGGGTTCCGCGGCTGCCCCTCTGCTCGGGAGAAGGAAGAGAGCCCACTGGGGGTGTAAGCGGTAGGGCTTCGGTGCACGGTGGGGACTGGAGCCGGTGCTGAGCCTGTCTTAAGACGCCCTCTAGCGGTCATGAGTCATAACTGGTGCTGAGCGTGGGGAAGCAGCCTGGAGGCCGGGTCCACAAAGGCTCTGTCCAGGGTCCTGAGTTGGAGCGCAGGGCATTTGTATCTACCGTGAAACTGTGGATGGCCCAGGGGGCTGGTGTTGCTCACGCAAAGGGAAGCTTGCCTCGTGTCCAAAGGGTACAACCCAGGGATTTTGCTTCTGTTTGCACAATGTCGTGGCTGTGCCACCGAGCCTCCGACACAGGGTCCCAGGGCTTGCTGAGCGACGGGGTATACGAATGGGTGTTTGTAAGGAATGCAGGTTGTGAGCCACCGCAGCCCTCAGTGAATTCTATCCTTCCTGGGACATATATGACGTGCGTGCTCCCCTCGGCTACCACATGATGAACAGAAAGAATGAGCCAGCCGCGTCCTAACGTGTCTGAGATGTTCCGATGGAGGGGGCAGTACAGAAACTTGGTGGGGAGAGGAGAGGGTCTAGGCCGGGAGTCCACAAGTGAGGGTCATAGACGGGCATCAAAACCTAAAGAGAAGGAAAAAAAAAAAACTAAGGAGAAAAAAGAGAATGACTAGTCTCTTCATCTCACTGAGTGAATTGCTGCCTCTCCGTCAAGCGTCCCTCATGATACTGTCACCCAGGGCCACCAGCGGAGGTCAAACTGTAAGAGCAGACAGTAGAAGCGAGCCCATCTACCAGCCTGGCTCCTGGCTTCCCTGGGGAAATGACATCAGGATCTGGATATTTTTAGGCCCGTGGCTTCCAACCTGAGCGTGTGGGTTTAACCCCTGGAGCCACAATGCCATGAATGCAGAGTGGGGAGCAGCAGAGAAAGAGCTGACTCGTTCCTGGAGCCTCCAACGTCTAGACCAGCTCTGAAAACCTGTCCTCCTCCCAGAGGTGGATGCCAAGGGGCCTGGGGTCATATAAATCAGAAGATCCATAAACAGAGATGTAGTAAAACTGGGGAGAGGGGCAGACAGACAGCGGAGGCGACACTGGGGTGACCCTGCTCTCCACTCATTCCCAGCATTCTGTGCACACACTGCAGGCATCATGTCAGACTAGCTTTGCAATGGCACAAGTCCAGGCCGGCACAGTGGAGAAGCTTCAACTTTGAGCCCTACGGACCTCTGGGCTGTACTCTTTAGGATCTGCGTTCTCTTTAGGTATTGTAACTTAATCCTGGTACCTCAGTTTCCTCCACCATAAAATGGGCATACAAGAAAATCAGCCCACAGTGTTAGCAGATTCATTGAAATAATATGTGTAAACTACCTAATGTGAGATCTGATCCTAGAGTCAACCTTCAAGAAATGTTCAATGCTGCGTTGATGATGGTGATACTGAGTAGGAGAAAGAAAGCTGAGGATTATCTCAGTCCATTTTGCTATAGCTTTCTCACACACACATACATACGTGCATACGTGCAGAGCTGGGTCACGGGAGTGGTGAATTCTCTTCTCACACGTCACACATACTTTCCCCTTTTCTCTGCCTCCTTCCTACCACCTCTGCTAAGGTCTCCCGCCCCTCCCCACTTTCTAATCCTTGGAACAGCCTCCACACATAGCATTAAAAGACAGTGTTTCCAGAAAGCTGAGTTTTCCTGCTTTCTATAAGCCAGCAGACTGGCCATCCACGTGAGTTTCCAGACCCATAGCATTTACCCCACATTCTGAAGTCCCTCCATCTGTAACTATTTTCTTGATGTGCCTTCCTGCTCTTTCACCTGGAACAGAGTTTGAAGGATGTGGTTATCAGTCCTCTGATAATGCCAGTTTTTAGACTCCATCCTGAATATTGTTATTGCTGCCAAAACTTACTGGCAAAGTAATATCGATAGAGCCTCTGTACTGAAAAGGATGTGTTTACTGAGTTTGTTTTTTTTTTTAATATCACAGACTTTAACTATATTACAGTTAAAATCAATAGAAATGCAACCTTTCCAACCACATAAAATGCGTTCATTTTTATTATTAGTCTTTTTCTGCCATTACAGTGTCGTGATTGTTAAAGGAACTAGGTCAACTCAAGCTTTATTGAAAGACCATTAAAGAAACAAACTCAAACTCATTTAAATACCAGAGCCACTGCATTAAAAAGATCAATAAAGTAGGAGCACCTGAGGTTGCTTTACTTAAACACCCCACATATAAGAATCATCCCATAATCACAGTTTGAGCAAACCTATAAACCTAGAAGACCATCCAATAAAGAAGAAAACGCTGTTTCATTACATAAGTTTAGAATGGTAAAGCCCTTAACATTAGTCTGATTAAACATTATAGCATTTAAATTTTCTCTCAGTATTTTAAAACATCACCTGGCAAAGAATCATTGCTCAGTGAATGCCATTTATTTAGGAGAGCCATTAGCTCCCTGGGTCAGGAGAATGACAATGATAGAAAACACCATTTTATTTCTTTAAAAATAACAAACACAGAGTTAGCTAGATTGAAAGGGAGTGTTAGCCTTGCAGGGAGTCCAGAAATTCTCTTTCTAACAATGCTTAGCATGTTAGCTTGTACGTGGTAATGTGTATTAAATTGAATATTTGTGACTGATGCCGTGGACTTGGATTAGACCCAAAACTTTTGGTGCCTCAGTTCTCCCATGTCTAAGTGTGATGATACCTTTCCATACCTCCTTCCCCGGACATGAGAATGAAGACAATTATCACAATCCTCTTCAAGTTTCTCCTCAAAAACTACCACGTACATTGCAAACTTGAGTAGTAGTGTTTGGCTAAGATGATTCTAGAATCAAACGGTTCCTTATGGCATATTGTGTCCACCCTGTGACCCAACCTAGAATCACCACCTGTCCCTGCCTGACATCACCAGATATGGGAAAGATTCTATTCTTCTTTATTTAAAAACCACCTCTTATGTTTTTCTAATTTAAAAATTAAGTGCATTTATTGTGGAATATTCAGAAAAGAACAGAGAGGAAAGTTAAGTTTGCCCTCGAGGTCTGTTTAAAGCCAAGACCTCCATGTTTCCACTAGGCCCACCTTGTCTACTCAAGGGACAAGGGTGGCTCAATCAGTTAAGCTTGATCTCATCTCAGATCATGATCTTGCTGTTTGTGGGATCGAGCCCCCTGTCAGAGCCTACTTGCGATTCTCTCTTGCCCTCTTCTGCCCCTGCGCCCCACAAAACAAACAAACAAACAAACTTTTTTAAAAAGTTCTGTGCTGACCACACTCTCCTCACGTCTTTGTTTTTCTTGGCAATAAAATTCCCAGAGAGAGTTGTCTGTGCTCACTGTTTCCGGTCAGCTTCTCCCATTCTCTCTGAGTCACCAGTATTGAGGTATGAATTGCATGCTATGCAATGTGCACACGTGAAGTCCACTGATTGAGGAGTTTTGATGTGCACACACAGGGAACCAAGACCGTGGCCAAAATAGAGAATGTTTCCAACACCCTGGAAGGTTCTCTCATGCCCCCTCTTGTCAATCTCCTCCAACAACTGCCCCAAGCAACCCCTCATCAAATTTCTATTTCCATTTCTATAAAACCACATGTTCATTTTACCTGTTCCATAATCTTATATGAATGGCATCATAGAGTATGTTACCTTCCGTGTCTGGCTCCTTCCCTTCTGCATAAGGGTTCTGAGATCCATTCTTACTGTATCCGTAGTTGTATTTTCATTGCTGGGAAGTATTGCATTTAGGAATGTACCATCATTTGTTGGTTCATTCACTTTTTGATGAGAAATGGTGGATTATTTCCAGTTGGGGAATATTATGAACAAACCTGTTATGAGCAATTGCATGTGTGTGTGTGTGTATTTATGACATTTTTTAAAATTTCTCTTGGATAAATATCTGGGAGTAGAGTTGATAGGCTCTACGGTAAATGTATATTTAACTTGCTTTCTATTTTATGTGACTTCCAGCAAAACTGGAAAGTTCCATTTGCCCTACCTACTCACCAGCACTTGACATTGTCAGTCTTTTTAATTACATTTGAAGACGGTGCACAGCACTACCTCATCTTGGCTTCAATTCTCATGTCTCTTATGACTAGTGATGTTGAGCAAGTTTTCATGTGCTCATTGACCATTGGCAAATCTTCCATGAAGCATCTGTTCAGATCTTCTTGTGCCCTTTTTTAAAAAAAAATGTTTTATGTTTTTTATTTATTTTTGAGAGACAGAGAGAGACAGTGTGAGCAGGGGAGGGTCAGAGCAAGAGGGAGATACAGAATCTGTAGAGGGCTCCAGGCTCTGAGCTAGCTGTCAGCAGATTCCAACGCAGGGCTTGACCCCAGGAACCGTGAGATCATGACCTGAGCCAAAGCTGGACGCTTAACCGACTGAGCCACCCAGGTGCCCCTTTTGTGCCCTTTTTTATTGAAATATTTGCCTTCTTATTACTGAGCTATAGGTTTTTTACATGTTTGGTGTATAATTCCATTGCCAGATGCATGTATTGTGAATATTTTTTCCTCTGTTTTCTTATACCAATTCTCAGTCATGCTTTGCCCATTTGCTAAAAGTTCATTCATCAAGATGATCAGTGACCTCCTCACTACTAAATCTAATTTTCAGTTCCCACACTCTAGGGCAATATTCCAAACAAGCGATCCCCTGACTTTTGGGACATTGCCATGTTCTTGGTTCTTCCTACTTCACTGGCCTTTCTGTTCAGTCTCCTCTGCTGGTTTCTCTCCATCCTAACGAAGTTCCTTCTTGGCAAACTTCTGGGCTCAGCCTGAAGTCCTCTCCTCTCTCCTGTTTTTATTCATCTTTTTGGTGGCTTTATCCCAAATTACTATCACAACTTGAACCTCTTCCTGAACTCCAGACTCACACGCCACACTGGCATTACACACACCTAACCAACTACTAAATGTCTAACAAACATTCAAACTCAATATCTCCAAATCTAACCCCCTCAGATGCCCGCACACACACAACCTGCCTCACCTGTAGCCTTTCCAATGTGACCCGATGGCTACCCCAACCTTCCAGCTGCTCAGGTCTCAAACCTGGGAATATCGCTGGAATATCACCCCCTTGTTCCCACACTTGACATCCAGAAAGTCACATTGGCTTGATCTTCAAAATAGTCAGAGCTGAGCTCTGGTAGCACTGCCCCATTCTTGACAGACCCTCCATGAACACCCATGTGTCACCCATGTGACACCATGAACACAAGGTTTGGGTGAGGCATCTCTTCCCTGCCGTGCTTGTTTTAAACCTAAATTCAGCCCTTTGAATACTCTATTGAATCTTTCCCTTTTTTATTTTTTAAGTAGGTCTACTGAATCTCCATTGATTTTTGCCACAGCTTCTAAACTATTCATATATATATTTTTAATCCTTGTTAGCATACTCTCTGCAAAGACTTCTAGAACCAAAAGTCACACTTTAGGAACATAGTCCAAGACTTCCCTGGCCTCAGACATTAGCTAGAAGTTCAGGGGTCCCAGGACACCTCGTTTCTGACCAAATGGCTTCAAATTCACTAATTTCTCAAACTCAACAGTTTGGTAGAATGACTCATGGAACTCAGGAAAGCACTACATTTATGATAACAGTTTTATTATAAAGGGTGCAGATTGGGACCATCCAAAGTGAGGGACGTGGAGGAGGAGATTTGAGAAGTCCCAAAGGGAAGGCTTCCTTGTCCTCAAGTCACGTCACCCTCCCTGCACATTGATATGACAGCACAAGAGTATTGTGCATTGGGCTCCTGTGTGCAGAGGGCCTTCCTGTTTTATTATATAGGCGTGACTGATACATTGCTTGGCCACCATGTCAGACTCAGCCTTCAGTCAGATTGCCTTGATTCACAGTTCCCACCAACCTTCCATCCCTGGTGCAAATCCAATGTCCCCCACCCAGGATTTTCAGGGGTCCTCTCTTTAGTGAGGCTCTTTTATGATGCTCTCTCTGAGCTCTAACACACCCACCCAAATGAAGCTCATACCTTCTGTGGTAGAGAAACACATACAGCCATTCAAGGGATATACTCTGCAGCAGCCCCCACTAGATGTCTCTAGCTCATGAGGAGACGGACGCAGCATGTTGAATGAAATCCTGAACAATAAGCCACTGAATGCCACACATTAGATGTTGGCGTCTTCAGCAAGGCCTTTACCCATCATCCCTCTGCAGAGCTTTCTCACATCCCTCACCCCACTCATTGCTGGGCTTACTTCTCTCTGATTCATTCCCCTGGTTCCCTGCTTCCTTCCTCTCCCATCTCCCAGTCTCCACTCACCATTGTATTCAAGTCGACTATTCCCAAGACAGGGTCCAAACTTCTAGAACCAGATCAGTCAGGTGCTTGGCAGATGTAAAACATTGAATTCTCCCTCCTAGTAAAGAAATTGTGGTTACAAATAACAACAGTAAGTTGGGGGAGATGTAACATCAGAATAAAAATAAGTAAATAAACTAACCCAGCCATGCTTGGCTCAAATCTCGACTTTGCCACCCTGGCATTTAAAGCCTTGGACAATCTAGTGTCCCTTTGCTACCTTCCCTTGTCATTTAACATTTCTCTCCAGAACACGGTAAGAACCAGTGAGCTGCTTACCTCAGCACTCCCTAGAGATACGTGCGTCCTTCAAAATGCCTCCACTGCGAAGTTGAGTATTACGCCATGATGGCAGCTATTCTCAGAATCAGGCATTTTGGAATTTGGGGTAATACTTTGCACTCAGTTTTCATATATTGTTTTATACTATTACCCCCTAATTGTTTTCTCAGTCGCAGTTCCAAAACAGGAGTAGAACCACCTTGAACCCATCTGGGCACGTCTCTGTGTACATCTTGAGCTGAGCTCCAGACCCGGTTCACAAGGTGGCTGGACAATAAAATCACATGAAATCCTTGCCTAGTGTTAAAAGGTATTAGGAGTCCTGCCATTTACAGAGAGACCACTGCTAGGAGACATGGTCGGGGGGTGACTCGAGCCTTATGCCGAGGGTCTCCCTCTTCCCGCAGGGAAGCCCCCTGGGCATCAGGTCATCCTGTGGTAATCATTCACCCATTCCCTGGGTGGCTTATGGGATGGGCACACCACTGGACAGGAGTAACCTTCTTAGTAGTTCACACTGGCAGATGCATCCAGCACGTGCAGCCAGCCTGCTCACTTCTAAAAGATTTGACCAAATGCATCCTTTTATGAGTGGCTCATCTTCAGATAAAGTCCTTGTGTCTGGACCAGTCGCAGTGAGAGTTCCATGTTGAGAACTTGATGATCAGAGACGCCATCCACTTCCACACAGACCAGTCCCCAGCTCAGCAGATAAACAACATGACAGCAATAACATCAGACACACGAGACTGTAACGGTTCTGCTCTTCATATATTCAGGAGACAGATGTTTCCTAAAACATCATTGTTACTGATGGCCTCATTAACACTCCCCCATACGACGTGCCCACAACTCACCAGGAACCATATTTAAACAACCCCTGAAAACACATGCTTGACAAATGGAGATCACAGGATCTAGAAAAGACTAAAATAGAAACAGCCTCCATCACGTTTGTCATGTCTACGCTGCTTCTCATAATTGTTCTCATTCCTGTTTTGTTATTCTTTTCACTTAATTAACACAGATGTTTGCCACTACATTATGTACTTTCAGCAACACATTAAGACCTGTTTTCAAAACTGACCATTCTAATTTTGTTCTTACTCCTCTTCTTTGTCTTCTACCTCTTACCACCCATTTATTTGCTTTTCCTTACTCCTGGAAAGCCATTTTATAATCTACTAAAATGTGTTTGGCCGTGAGCCCTACAGGAAAATATCCCATATGAAATTATTTAGTTGATGCTAATTATGTAAATTATTGTCAAAACCACCCCTATGTGAAATGATTAAATTGACGGGTTACTGATGTGATTTTAGATATGAAATTGTACAGAGGTGCCCGGGTGGCTCTGTCAGTTGAGCGTCCACTTCTGCTTAGGTCATGATCTCACAGTTCTTGAGTTTGAGGCCCATGTCATGCTCTGTTCTGACAGCTCAGAGCCTGGAGCCTGCTTCAGATCCCGTGCCTTCCTCTCTCTTTGCCCCCTCCCCTGCTCATGCTCTGTCTCTCTCTCTCTCTCTCTCAAAAATAAAATAAACATTAAAAAAATTTAATATGAAATTGTATAAAAGCCGCAAGCTATGCTCATACGAGATGTCTAAGAAGAAACTTGGAGACATAATTACCAGAGATTAGCCCAAATATGGATTTTTAAAGCCTTACCTTTATCTTCTTAATTCTCACGTGCAAGTCAAAATGCAAACCTAAAGTCCTAGATATTTTTTGACTGAATTCTTTGAAAAACACTGCAGAGTGTTTGGGGCATTTCTACCATAAAAGTCTTTAAAACTAGTGCTGGTAAAGAAAGGTTATATCAGCTATGAAAATAGAATTACTCTTCCCATTCACTGAGATTTCTAAAAACCATACAGATTTTTTGATACAAAACCAGTATGTTTGTTTTTTTAACAATTTATGCTTTAAATAATATTCGGTGTTTTTCCAGTAGGTGGAGTGTTAGGCTCAGGGAAGCAAGCCAACATTTGAAAGCTAATTTTTTTTCCTTTTTACAATTTTGAGGAATTTTTGGTATAAAACATAAACCACCTAATGGATTCATTAGGGTTTTTTTGATGCATCAATACCCCTAAATTCCAGTTGCCCTGGACCTTATGAGGCAGATATATTGTGCTGATTACATCACCATAATAATAACAGCATAGTAACAATACCAATCAATACTTACAATGCCTCTCATTTTAAAATTGTTTATGAAGCCATCAATGAACCCTCCTGCCATCTCTGAGGGAGAAATAACACACACATACAGCGAAGGAAGAGCTGTCTCTTAAATCCTTTATCTCTTTTAAGCCTTAAGCAGTTCTGGGAAAAAAAACTTCCTGTGAGTTTATTCATATTGGTTCAAGGCTGATGCCACCATTAGAGTCTTTGGACTTAGGCAAAGTCACTAACTCTCCCTGTGATTTCCTCTACATTTGTGGAGAAGGAGGAGCAAACAAGCTGTCTTTAGGCTCCTTAAGATTCCCTGACTGAACCTGACCTTTATGTAAGCATTTCCTCGAGGCTGAATATTAGGAGCCAAATTTGCTGAGATATTTAAATACGTACGGCAGAGACGGCTCTGGTTAGACGTGTGGTCTTGGAACTGAATGTGAGCACACTCGGCCCCGGGGTTTATAGAGTGGGGAGGGGGGCCTTCTTCCCTGCTCTGCCCTCACTAGGACTGGCTGCCAAGGAATATTGTGCTAAATGACACGGCATTACCATGCCTGGGAGTCAAGGCTTAGCAGCGGTCTGCTCAAAGCCCCAGGGACCTGAGGGGCTCCTGGGCAGCTCAGTCAGTAAAGCATCTGACTTCGGCTCAGGTCATGTTCTCAAGGTTCCTGGGTTGGAGACCCACGTCAGGTTCTGTGCTGACAGCTCAGAGTCTGGAGCCTGCTTCAGATTCTGTGTGTATGTCTCTCTCTTTCTCTCTCAAAAATAAAGGAACATTAAAAAAAAAAAAAAGCCCCAGGGACCTGGGAAAACACTACTTCTCAGACCCATAGTAGCAAGACATTTTCAGAGAAACACTAAGTATTATCTGGCCCAACCTCCTTGTATGAAGGAGGCAACACCAGCGGGTATTTGTGACATGTTGAATGTCAAGTAGCTGTTGAGTGGCTGACCCCAGCCCTGTTCCCACTCCCGCAAAGCACCCCTCCCCTCTCACACTGGATCTGGAAGAGTCCCCTCTGAGACCCTCACAAGGAGCGCAGGATTCCCAGTCCCTCCCGCCCTCCAAGGAAGAGAAACGGGGTCCTAGCTACCCAGGTGTTGGAGAGGGTGGAGCAGTAACAAGAGAAAACGAGCAAAGACCAGCCACTATTCTCCACTTTCCCTCCCCATGGCCAGATGGCTTGTGCTGGGAGAGAGCCCCCAGCTCCCATTTATAAGGCGTTTTCCATTCTAGAAAGACTTGGGGCCAGTGGATTCAGCTGGATCTTTCTTTGCTGTGGAGGCAAAGTCTCCTTTGCTTTGTCTTGGAGTTTCAGGGATCCCAGAGCCAGATGCAGGCTTAAGAGAAGGGGCTAAGGAGATGGTGGCTGAGCCCAGCTCACTGGGGCCCTGTGCTGAGACATCAGGCTAGAAAAAAAAGTGAGTGGCCGTATATTAATTCCCAGAATAAGGAATGATTCATTGTCTTTGGTGAAGGGAGAACAGAAGCTCATGCCAGGCAAATACCAGGCACATACAAGGCGCTGAATGAAGCATGTGTAAGAGGTCTCAGTGGGTCCAAAGGACTGGGGGAGGTTGAGTAGGGTCAGAGCAGAGAGGCAACAGGGAGAGGAGAACGCTCTGCTGTTCCCTCCCCTCGCTCTAGGAAGACCCACCTTCTCCTCTGATCTTGCCCTGAAGACATAACACTCCCTGGCTTGTGTATCCGCAGTAACTGCGTTATTCAGTTAAGTCCCATTCATGGGGCCACGCAGAGCCAGACTGTTTCCCACGTACCCCACGGTTCAGCTACAGAGGAGAGTGTTTCTGGCCTCCTTCCTCCCTGTAAGGATCTCTGTAAGTGGGGCTTGGGAGCTGTGTAGGCCAAAGTGGAACTAAGGTAGAATGCAGTGTGACCTCTCACTGGATCAACACCCCAGATGGCCACCTGCCGTCTGCATTGCTGGTCACTCTTGGAATGGAGGGGCGGTCACATGGCCTGACAGGACGGGCTTGGAGAGGCCGGCACGGTGGGCCCCACAAGGATGCCATGTGGTCCCGGGAACGGGCTACACTGAGTAGTGGGCCAGTGTCCACTCCCAGAGGCTCTCAGAGTAGCGGGAAGGGAACCAAAGCTTAAGGATTCAGGGTCACAATAAGCCATCAGCCAGTCTCCTTCCGCACAGTCTTCAAGGACGCAGTCAGGCACAGTCACCCACACCTGAGGGCCGCAAAGTTCTGTGAGGCCTTCTGTCACTGGGTCATCCACAGGGCTCTCCTAGAAGACCCGAGTCCTAATGGAAGCAGAGCTAGGGTTCCTGTGCCTTACACACACGCGCGCGCACACACATGCACACATGCGCGCGCACACCCGCAGATACAGACACTTCAGGGTGGCTCAGCCAGTGATGACCCCTTTAATAAATATTAAGCAAGCACCTAAGGCGGCACAGGCCACTCCATGTGGGTCCTAAAAGGGCCAGGAGGTTTACAGATAAATCTGCAGGAAAGAAACAGCCACAAGTCCAAAGGCGAGGTGCCGTCCTGGACTCTGAGGTCCGGAGGTTCCCTCTGCCTGCTCAGCCCCCTGCTCAGGGTCCAGGCGCTCGCTCTCAGGGAGGGAGGGGTGGTACGGCTTGTCCTTGTCCTCACAGAGTCTCCCTCTAGCCAGGGGACAGGAAGGGACAGGCGGCGGCCCTGTAGCTGGTGGAAGACCCACAAAACCTCCACATTACTGTCTCCCACTCTCCTGAAAGTTTACTGTGTCTTCTCCACCAATGAGAACACAGCGGCTGGGGGTCAGGAAGGGTCACTTCAGTGAATGAGCCCTTGGAGCCGGGCTCAAATCCTGCTCTCTCGCTTTCTCGGTCAGTTGTCCGTTGTAAACGGCCCGCAGGGACCCCTCTGTGGACCTCCAGGTGGGACGAGGTCCAGATGGGGGAGAAAGTTAGTCTCTGCTCTGCAAAGCCCTTCTCCTATAACGTTCATGGGGGGCGGGGCTCAGGAGGGGAGGGAGGGAGAGGGATGGACTGGGGACAAGAGGAGCTGATCATTGGTTTTGTCCCTGATGTCTGTTTGCAATGACCTTTCCTATGGTCAGGCTTCAGCGTCAGTGCGGAATAAAAACCTCCATCGAGAGGGTATGTTCTGAATTCAGTGTGTCTGAGCTAATTCCACGCATCACCCGAAACTAAGGATTAGGAGAGGAGGCCCAACATCCGGGGCCTTGCCCCCAGAGTCGCTTCATCTCCGATAGACCCGCCCCTCCGTGGTGGGACGTAATCCGGGGGCTTCAGTCTTTCTTCCCTCTTCCTTCCCTGCCTCCTCCACTCCACCCCAGAAACACAACCAAAGCAGATAAAATCCCTTCAACCGCTGCCTTAAAAATGCAAATGAACCGAAATTGTAAAATAATACCCGAATGAACATTAAACCTCTCAACTCCGGCATAGGACAGGCCCCAGCCCAATCGGTGTAATGGTAAATGTTGAACAAATTAGTGCTCCCTTAAGGTCATTCTGGGGCACATGCCTTCACAGCCCTTAATTTTTATGAGCCTCCATTACACAATCTCTTATCGCCTCTTAACGGCCAGTAAAATGACCACCAGCTAAACGTGGCAAAATAGTTCACTTGGACCCCAAAGAAATTACCTCGAAATTATTACGCTGAACCATGGCAAATGCACAGGCTCCTTGGAAAGGCGGCAGGCTACCTGGCCATTCACGTGAAATGACATAGTGTGACATGGCCTTGGGCTTCTCAGGTTCAGCCTTTCTTGCCTTGTCTGATTTAATGCATTTCCTCTTTCAAATGTCAACACTTAAAATGCGGCCGACCCTCTCCCTTTCCCCGTGGGGATGGCTGGGCTCATTCTGGAGGCTGCGGCTGGTACTTTACCGCTGGGTCTCTGGCTACAATGCCAGTTCTGCCACTTACTCTCCTGACTGTGGACACTTTCCGTACTACCAAAGAAGAGGACACCCTCCAGTGTTCAGTAGGAAATAAGATGTGAAAAGCCTAGCAAGGCTTACATACAGTCGTCGCTCACTACATGCTCCCTCCTTTCCCGGTGTAGCTGTCTGGGCACGGTCAGGAGAGAAGCCACACAGTGGGTTAAACGTGGGGGGTTTGATGTCAGAATTAACTATGATCGAGAGAAACTGGCCGACAGAAGGGAACTCCAGGAGAATTTCGTAGAGGCTCCCCCAGACCCGAGGGCCAGTGCAGGGTCTTATGTCGTCAGAAAAGGTGGATCGTTCAGCCCTCCGGAGAGCACTGGGGCTCCGGTGTGGCCGCCCTGGTGCTGGGCAGCCTGCTGGCCGAGCAGTAGGCCAGCCCCGGGAGTGCCAGTGGGGACGCAGGTGCATGTTAGCCTGCGGTGTGCGTGTGCAGTGGGAGGCAGAGCCGTTTGGAGCACGTGGGCCCTGGGGGGGGGGGGGTTCCTCACAGCGTCTCTTATTGTCGCGTCTGGAGGGCTTGTCCCCGGGCTCCACCATCAGGGACGCAACACTCTGTGGGCCTGTGGCTCAGACAGACCCCACCTCCTTGATGAAGTAAGACTTGGGAGTATTCGAGACCTTTACAGATAAATCAAAACCAGGCAGGATCACTGACATTTCAGACGACAGCATCAAGATTCAAAAACTTTTGCTTCAACAAAAGAGGGAAAAAAAGCACTTAATATACATAGGCATAAAATTTAGGTTTGGGTTCAGGTGCTCAACTCCATATATACAGGAAAGAGGGAAAGTTGAAAGTAACCTATGGAAACAAGCCAGGAATTTTATTTTGCTGTGAGCTCAACACAAGTAGCATTAAAGGGCTGCTAAAAAGCCACGTCTGTCTGCTCTGGATCCATAGAAACAGTTCAAGGAAAGGAAGGGAATTCCACAGGGTGGGTCAGGCCACATCTGGGGACTGATTTCACTCTGTGTGCACTTTAATTTGTTTTTAATTTTTTTTAACCTTTATTCATTTTTGAGACACAGAGAGAGACAGAGCATGAGTTAGGGAGGGGCACAGACAGAGGGAGACACAGAATCGGAAGCGGGCTCCAGGCTCTGAGCTGTGAGCACAGAGCCCGACACAGGGCTTGAACTCACAGACTGTGAGAGCATGACCTGAGCTGAAGTCGGACACCTAACTGACTGAGCCACCCAGGTGCCCCTGTATGTACTACTTTAAAAGTTACATTAACATATATCAACACATTTTTATTGAGGACCTACTATGTGCTTGACACTGCACAGAGCCAAACGGCAAAAGAAATCTAAAAGTCTAAACATCAAATTTTGACCGTTTTTAAGATTATGTACAGCAGCATATTCATAAAACGGAATGCCAGTCATTCATGACAAATGATTTAGTTGTAGACTTACTGACAAGAATTTCATAATACATCTTTAAGTAATGAAAAGTAAATACAAAGCAATATGTGTAGTTGGGTTCCATCCAATTTTTGTAGAAAAAAAATCAAAAGAATATTCACTGAAAAATTGACTTGATAAAAACATTAATTATCCCCAGGTGGGCTTTTTTCTGCAAATCCATACTATTATTTTCTCTATAATGAACATACATCGTTTGTATCCGTCTTTAAGTTCTTTGGCAAGACAGATAAAAAATATAAGAAGTATTTGGAGGAAGAGCACCGCTGTGAAGCATGTAGAGTAGCCGATTATGTTGAATCAAGTTAGTCATTCTACGGGTACCTTTTTTGACCATAAAAACTTTCTGACTGCACTTGAAAGTGGAGGGAAGGACAGCAGCAGTTACCTATATTTGCCACCAGATGGCGCCAAAGCAGCTAGTTAATATTCAGCAGCCAGCATAACAATTTTATGAGATTTAAAATATCTTAAGACTCCCTCCCCAGAATAAGTGTCCTGTTAGTGATGCACTTAAAATGATAGAAAACTTTTCAGAATTCGAGTTGAGCATGCCAGCTTTTGCCTTCCCAGTGTTTTTGGAGCTCTGTTCCCGTGCCACCGGTTCCCGCACACAATGTCTTACTATACCTGCTCTGCAGGTCAGGATTCCCCAGATTCCTGAGATGTGATGAGTCTTTGAACCCTGGCTTTTCAATAAGCCCTGAGTCCCTAGTAAGAAGTCTCGGGAGTCAGGTGTAGATCGGTCCTCAAAGAGGCTTATTCTGCAAGCGGCACTTGAGAGGCGCTCCCTTCCCAGCACCGTTTCTGCGGACAGCAGCCTGGCTCCGGCCGCTTTGCCCACCCTGCGTGACCAGCAAGGCCCGGGAGGACTCAGGTTTCTGGGGTCTGTGCTTGCGGCCTGTGGCAAGCCCCTTGGTGCAGTTCCAGCAGCACAGGGACAGTGGTGCGCTGTTTCCTTGGTCTGCACCTTACACCTGCTTAAGTTAGCAGGTACACAACCCACCACAAGGGAAGCGAAAGGCTACAAAAGAGATTTTTCAAAGGTGGCTGCAAAGAGGCACAGAAAACTCTAGGGGCTCCCAGTGGGGGAAACGGAACTAGCCCGTGTCAGGTGTGAAAAGACAGCTAAGGCAGGAAAAGCCATGTTGGGACACGAAGGACAAGAGAAGTCCTGCCCTGGGACACCAGCGTTTGCACTTGGTACGTGGGAAATGTCATCAGAAGTGTGCCTTGCTCCGGCGGCCATTATCCGTAAGCCCTTTCCACCTGCTTCATGTTCCCTTCCCTCCGCCTCCAACTCACCTCTCGGAAAGAAGAGCCATGCTGGAGCCAATGTGGCTTTGTCCCCTCCAGGCTCGAATGTCCCTGCCCTGTCCAGGGATCACCCTCATTTGATAAGCCAAAAAGCTATATTTTATCCAACTTGAATTTCAGCACTTGAATATACATATTTATGTATGTGTGTTCATATTTGAATATACATCCCGGAGATCAGTATTGGTGTGGAAGCGTATAGTATGGAAGGGTGAATAAAACTGGACAATAAGTGGACCTTAAAGAAAATTCATTGTTACGTGAATTTTCTGTCTCAGAGATTAATACCGAAGATTGGATCAAGTGGATCTTACTCTTATTAAAATGAGCAAGGGGGTTCCTGGATGGTTCATTAGGTTACGTGTCCAACTCTTTTTTATTTTTAAGCTTATTTATTTATTTTAAGAGAGAGAGAGAATCCCAAGCAGGCTCTGCACCACCAGTGCAGAGCCCGGTGTAGGGTTCAAACTCACGAACTGTTGACCTGCACTGAAATCAGATGCTTAACCAACTGAGCCACCCAGGCGCCCAGGTGTTCAGCTCTTGATTTGACTCAGGTCATGATCTCACGGTTCGTGAGTTCAAGCCCCACGTCGGGCTCTGTGCTGACAACTATAGAGCCTGCCCAGGATTCTCTCTCTCTGTCTCTCTCTGCCCCTTTCCCCCTTGCTCTCTGTTTCTCTCTCAAAGTAAATAAAAATAAACTTAAAGAAATAAAATAAATAAAATGACCAAGGATCTCAATCCAGCAGAAAATGTGCGCAAATTCTTCACAGAAATCGTGCCTATGCCGAAGAACGGTTCATCAGGAGTCTTCACTTACCAAGCTCAGATTGTTTTCAAATAACTCCAGAGAAGGCATAGATGGCCTTCCTGTTTCTCAGGCTGGCATTTCAGAGTCAGCACCTTCTGAAGTAAGATAGCCAGACCCCGGAGCACCCCCCCCCCCGGAAGATTTGCTTCCAGGACAGGGTAGCCGTATCCTTCTAACCATGTCTCTCGTTCTCTCCCTGCAGCTCGATCATTACCCTTCTGTGACTTACCACCTGCCGACATCATCTGACACCCTGTTCAACTCTCCCAAGTCGCTCTTTCTAGGAAAAGTTATCGGTAAGAATTCTGTGCCTTAGGTATAAATGTACGGTAAGAATATGTTTGGTATAAGAATTATGTTAGGTGATGTGAATTTGGATTTTTCAAGTGGCCGGGTAAATTTCTTGTCATTGGGTTTGGTCATTGATCTTTCTTCTCGGCTCAAGAGAAGGTGTGCTGTTTTTCTCAGTGATGCAGAAGAGGAGGTTTATCAGATCATCTTGGGGGTAAATTGTTCAAGTGACATGTTCTAAAGCCACTGCTTTGCCCTTGAAACACGTTGGGATTGGTGGTTGTGGACTCTGTGTCGGTGAGGGCAGTAGAGCCAGCGTCGTGTGGGGTGTGACACAGACTGAAACACAAGTGAGGCCAAGTGCCAGTTCCTGGCTCCTGCATGTGAAATGTGCTCATTGGCTCATGAAAGACTCGCACCTACTGCTAGTATGTAATTTCTTCTTTGTCTAAGCACGTCAACGTGGTTCGGTCTTCCTCTCCCTCTGAGAGCGCTCGCTGAGATTATGTGCAAGTTAGAAGTCCAGCAGGGAGCTGCGGCGGAGCGCCCACCTCTAGGGGTGACTGTGACTCGGAGAGTCACTCTTGCCCTTTTCTTACCGTAGATCGGCACTGTCTCGATGAAAATACAGAGGTGATCGGTTACAGATCTTCAAGTGATTCATGAACAGTCAATGAAAGAATATAGTTAGGTAGATAGATAGATAGATTTTTTTTTTACTATGAGAATGTATATTGTGAGCGAGAATGGAAATGGTTAAGATGGTGGGTGATGCATGAACCAAGGAGGAGGTGAGTGTGTGTCCAGCAAGTAGTGGTGATCAGATGTCATTAATTGCAAACACACACACACACACACACACACACACACACACACTCATTTTAAAAGATGCGGGCAGGGCAGATAATTAGGAGAACAGGTGACCTGGTCCATAAGGAAAGCAATGATGTATGCTTATGTAGGCCTTACTGCAAGCTGACCTCCGTGCTAAGCACCGTAGATAGATGACCGCACTGGACTTTCATAGTGAGTCTATGAGATCATCCAGATTATTATTCAAGAGCATACAAGACCGTCTCCATTTTACAGGTGAGAAAACCAAGGTGCAGAGAGGTTAAACATCTTGCCCGAGACCGCCTACTTAGTAAGAGGTGGAGCCAAACTTGAACCCAGGCAGGCAGACACGTTGGCCTGCACCCCCAACCCTCCATGCCATAGTCTCTGTGCTGGCTCATGCCACATCTCACACCAGAATGTGGCCAAGAGCAAAAAGTACTCGTGGACTCAGAAGCAGGAACATACGAGACAAGGCAGCAGACAAGCAGAGCAGGGCACAGGCCTCCGGAGGGAAAGGCCACATCCTCGGGACAAGGCAAGAGGAGTGCCACCTGCACAGCCAGGTGGGAACAGAAGGAGGGCTGAAATTCATGCCCACGCACTGTGTGCTTCGTGCGAAACATCTCCTGTGTGTAAATGTGCCGCTAACTGTCACAACCACCCAGGGAAGCCAGAGCTGTGACTGTTTTCCTCATCTGGAAGCAGAGAGAGCCAGCCGCCAAAGTCACTCTCCTGGTCGGCGGTCAAGCAGGGTTTTCAAGGTAGGGCTCACTTGACGAGAGCCCGTGGCCTCCAGCAGATCAAAGGAACTCGTCCAGCGGGGACACCCTGCCTCAGCCAGCAGCGAGAAGGGGCTGCTCAGTGGGGGAGAGCCTCGCCATCAACCGGCGTCCATCCGGAGACGCTGGTGAGTCCCCGTGTCTGGCCACGTGCGTTCCTGCAACTCAGTCAAGAATAACTGAAAATGTCAAGTGCTCCTTCAGGGCCATCCTCATTGCTTCAAAACAGATCTACCCCAGGATAGTATGATATTCCTAAGACACTACGCTGGGATATTCTTAGAGTGACGTCCACCGTGAACTCACACCTGCAACGGTGAACTCCATGGCTTCATGAAAAGTCACAAAGTTAAGTTCTGCCGGGAGTGCTGAGGGATTGATAACTTCCCTCACTCTAAGTAACAGCCTCTGGTTCATCAGTAATTCGGGCTACGTGATCCCAGTCACACCTGAGCAAAATCAGAACATGCACTGTAGCATGGGCCTTCGAGGTCGTGAGCAGTAACACCATAAGGGCACCAGCCTCTGAAACTAAGATTTACTATGCTGTACTCTCTCTCTCTTCAAAATAAATACACATAAAGTATTAAAAAAAAAAAAAAAGCAGGTGGGGGCGTGGAGTTGGTGCCTTAGTGGCTCAGTCAGCTAAGTGTCTGACTTCAGTACAGGCCATGATCTCACAGATCATGAGTTCAAGCCCCACATCGGGCTCTGTGCCGACAGCTCAGAGCCTGGAGCCTGCTTCTGATTCTGTGTCTCCCTCTCTCTCTCTGTACCTCCCCCACTTGTGTGTGTGCGCTCTCTCTCTCTCTCTCTCTCTCTTAAAAATAGAAAAATATATAAAATTTTTAAAAAAGGAATTTATTGTGCTGTTAAGCTGTGCCAAGTGAGTGTCACACCCAGAGTTTTCTGTCCACCAGAGGAAGATTGTGCCATGCACATGCACAGCGTATGTGCCAGGGGGTTGCATAAAGTACATATAAATACCTGTAAGGAAGTCCCTGATCCCCATGTGGATATGACAGCATGCACAGGACAGGGAGGTACGATGCTGCCACTCGTCCCCACGGCAATGACTTCCATCAGCAACTGACTCTCATGGGCCCTACGTTTCTGAATCCTTCTAGAAGGAAGTCGGAATCACTAGCCACAAAGTTCCACAAAGTAGAAATTTCATCAGCTCTCATGATGTCTGTTTTTTATCATTTACCAACTGTGGGAGGTTATAGATTTTATGGGTGTGATTTCCAGCAACAGATTTATTAGTATCTCAAAAATCTTTAAATCAAGGGGAAAAAAAATATAAGTCGAAGCCTGAAGCAGGAGCTTCTGTTTACTTTTTTTCCCCCAATGTTTCTATCAATGTCTTGGATAAAGATACAAATAGAATGTATATTAAGTTTGCAAATGACACATAGCTGAGAGGATGATTTAGTAAGTTGGATGATAAAAACATAAAATACCTTCAAAAGCATCTCAATGGCCTAGAAAGACAGAATAAAATAATGACATGAAATATAATAAAGATGAACTTACCTCCTGCATTAAGCCCCAAAAAAAGGAAGAAGAAAAACAACTAAGTAGAAGACAGAAGACCTCCTAGAATCCTAAAAAGACTCAGGTTGATTTCATGGGGAGTTCGGTAGGAGCCAATATGTTGGGAGTGATTGATGTTTTAATAAGTACAGTACTGAGCTATGTTAATAAGAGAATCGTATCCAGAGCAAGAAGTACAGTCACTCCCCGGGATGTCATGATCTATCCCTGTGCACCTCATTTTAGGACAGATATTAATCAACTGCTGAAAAGACTAGATGAACAAAAGCCTCCCCCCACCAAAGAAATATCAAGAGGCCTGGGGATACTAAGATATGATTAAAAGACATGAAAGAATCCATTGCCAGACTTTGACAACTGCAGCCTGGGCTGGTGAAGCCACGTAGAGACTGACTCACCAGGACCAGAGAAGACCAGTGAAAGCAAGACTTCAGTCCCTGGAAGAAGAACTTCCTAATAACTACCGCTATTTAAAAAATGAAGGGCCACCATTTTGAGGCCATGGGCTCTCCATTACTGAGAGGATTTCAACAAAGGCTCACTAGACATTCATTTGTACTTTGTGTTTCCCGAATTGAGTGAGACCAGATTAGGGAAAACCTAGAAACCCCAAAACCACATGATTTATCAGGGGAGTCATTTTCTTTTTTAAAAAGGTAGGAAATGCAACCTTGAAGTAGACATGTTCCTGCTAACCCATGTGAGAACTAAAAGGGTAATTCGATTCAGGGCTCCTTGATATCAGCCACTGCTGTGGACGCAGGATAGATTTGAATCAGAAGAGTGTCAGTGCACCCTGCTCATCCCATTGTGAAGCTTAGTGTAACAGCCTGCTTTCAAGATGGCATATTCATTTTAATTTTAATGTTTAGAAAGGTAATTATGTCCCCTCTTTTCTAATTTTTTTCAAATTAATTCTTTGTGCCAAGGTTGTAAATCACAGTAATATAAAATCATAATAAAGTAAATGTGTTTTATAAGAAAAAGGCAGCAATTCCTCTGCAGAAATTTGAGAAACTGTGTTTGGAAAAAGTTGAATACTGATGCAGGGCAATTGTCGCTTTACTGATCATTTGTCAGTGGCAGGGTCTGGAGTGGTAAAATTAAAGGTAAATATCTATCCATTTGAATTGAATATAGTGTGTAAGTCTTAATGCTCCCAGATCATAATATTTTCCAACCTGCTATTATTTAAAACAACTCTGAAAAAGATATACCTATTGGTAGCCACTATATGATTTCCATTATATTTTAGAATGTGAGTATTGTGATCTTTTGATAAAAGATCCTTATTCTAGGACTTTCCAAAAATTTCTGGAACTTTGGCGAAGGCTTCTCACAGAGCAGGAAATGACATACTTCTGTCTCCACTCATTGGTGAGGTGGTATATTGTCATAGACATTATGCTGCTCACTGAATATTTCTGGCCAAAAGTTATAAATAGAAAAGACAAATGCAAATTTCTGAGCTAGGCCACTTAATTGCTGGTGAAAGGCCCTCCAGAGGCCTTCTGTCCCTTTGTCATGGGGACTGGAAAACCTAAAGGCCGTGGTGGTTCCATCACCTGGGTCCCTCTATGACCACAATGAAGAGACAACCCTGTCAACTCATGAAAAACCTGTAGTACAAGAAAAACAAAACAAACAAACAAACAAAAATGCTTACTTTTTTAAGCTACTGGAACTAAAGTGCTATTTGTTACTGTGGCACAACCTCACCTATCCTGCTTGATACATAAGAGTTAGAACTAAGATAGGGCACCTGGGTGGCTCAGTCAGTTAAGCGTCCAGCTTTGGCTCAGGTCATGATCTCATAGTTCATGGGTTTGAGCCGTGCATCAGGCTCTGGGCTGACAGGTAACTCAGAGCCTGGAGTCTGCTTCAGATTCTGTATCTCCCCCTCTCTCTGACCCTCCCCTGCTCATGCTGTCTCTCTCTGTCTCTCAAAAATAAATTAAAAACATTAACAATTTTTTTAAAACAGAGTTAGAACTAAGAACAGACTTTGCTATTACCATGTGGGTTTATACTCTCCCTTAACGACTTGCAAACCGTGTGATCGTGCAACGTTACTTAACATCTTGTGCGTTCTGTTCCCCTGTGTGTAAAATAGGGATGGCAACCATCCATACTTCACAGAATTCGGCAAAATAATAACATGTTTAAGAGATAGTGCAGGGTGCCACGTAGTATGTGTGTAATACACATTAGCTATTTTTGTTCAATCATAATTAGGCAAGGGCGTAGTGATCATTTGCCTTATTTCAGGCACTTATGTGCTGTCGATACACCAGCAGTGTTCAGGAGAGGCATGGTTGCTGCCTTTAGAAGGCTTGAGTTCTATCTAGAAGACGAAGTAGGAGCACACGTGGCAGGATGAACGGAAGAAGGAAGGGTAGGATTCTTTGGGAACGAGTAGGAAGGGCGCTTCACCCAGCCCAGGAACGAGGGAAGGCGCACCAGAGGAGGTGGCACGGAAGCTGAGACCTGAGTGAGACGTCAGAGTTGTCTGTGCAAAGGAGCAGGGTGGCGTAGAGAGCGGGAGTAAGAGGGCTGTTCCAATTCTCGGTTGCTCCGCAACAACCTACCTAAAACCCTGTGCCTTGAACAATACTCTACTATTGCACACAGTGATGCTGTGGCCTGAGTGGATGTGGTCTCAGGGGAGTGTTAACGTGGCTGGATGATCCAAAGTGTCCCCATTCACATGGATGCCCACGAGTCTAGCAGAGGCTGTCCGTGAGGGGGACTCCCTTCTCCCTTATGGCTCCATATCATGGCCATGTGGACGTCCTCCCTGAGTGACATCTGGGCCCTAAGAACAGGCATCCCCAGAAATCAAGGCACAAGCTAGAGACCCCTAAGTTCTCACCTTAGAAGTTACTTGTGTCCCTTTTACCTCAAGTTATTGGCCAAAATCTGGACTCCAGCCCATTTTCCAGGAAAGGAGAAGCAGACTCTACTTCTTGGTGGCTTCATGACAAATTCCCACTGCAAAGGAACATGTGGGATGGGAGGTATGGTTGTGAGTATCCTTGGAAACACAGTGTGCTATGGGGGAAGCTTGAGGAGCCACAGCAGGCTTCATTCAGAGTGGTTGAAACTACAGTATGAAGAGTCAAGTGATTAAAAAAAAAAAATTAGCAGCAGTATGCAGGTATAGACTAAAGCAGACTCTACAAGTAGTCCAAATGTCCTCCTTTGCCCAGGACAGTCCCAATTTCCTCCTGCCAGGACAAGAATGAATTATTAGCAACACTGAGATTCACTCTAAACACGTGACCCAGTAGGAATTGATACATGATATGATCAACTGTCTTGTGTTGGGTTCATGCAGGAGGAGCACTTGAGAGCAGAGACCCAGCCTGTGTTCTAGGGAAGAAGTCTCTGGAGGGAGTGGTGGCAAGGAGAGAGGAGATGAGAATGGCAGGGAGAGGAGGGTTTGGAATACAACTGATTTGGGAGAAGATCTCAGGGCATATTAGCAGAGCAATGAAGGGGAAGAAACAGGACATTATCAAGTCACTCACCATCGTGGGCAGTGGGAGCTCAGAACCAGTGGGGAATCATGGGAGGTGATGCAGAACATGCCTCTCAGTATCTCAACTGATGCAGGAGGAAGCCAAAACATCACTGCCCTTCCTCCCCAACCAGGTTGGGTAAGGGCCACTTCCAAGACTATTAACTCCCCAGCAGTTCCTGCTCACCCTGAAATCCTGCCCAATGTGCTCCCCAGGCCAGGAAGAAAGCTCAGAGCAACAGGGACCACAGGCCTCGGTCTTTGGAGTCAGAGGTGAGTGTAGAGACATAAGGTAGGGCCCTGGCAGCATCTCCGTGTTACAGGATTTATTTACAAGGCATGTTAAGGTTTCAACCTTGGGAGCAAAAAGGTTTCAATGGAAGGGATTTTTTTTTTTCAATCAGGAGAATAGCTGACCAGGTTGATACTTTAGAAAGACAACATCATCTGCTGGGTGAAAAATGTCTAACAGAGTGAGTAAAAGGCTCCAGGTGCTATGGCTATAACAGAACTGCACATTGTAATGCACAGAACAACTTGGATATGCAGAAGAAACCTGGTGTCTTTATTTGTCTTTGACCATCAGATCTTCCTTCCAGATAGCAAGGGCAAACCTACCAAATGCCAGTCTAGTTTATGGTTGAGTCTGCCTCGATCATTTCAATGGTCCCTTCTGGTTGTGCTCTGTCCCTCTTGAGTAGCAATTGTCAGTCTCTCCAGTGGCCTTCCCCATCCTTGCTTCTTTCTGTAAGGTGGTGACCAGGTAAACAGAATACAGATGGGAAGGGGCAGCAGGATGTGGCAGCTTGAGTGTTTGTTTGACATCATCACAGGGAGGGACGGGGATCATGCTGTCCTTCCCTAGGTTTATATGACCTGCATCTTCTGGCCTCTAGTGCAGCATCCTCACGGTAAAAATCTGCAGTTGGTGAACTTAGAGTCCCTGTCTGACTCCTGCAGTGCTCCAAGGAGCATCTGCCATTGCTCCCTTTGCTTCCTTCTGTCCCCCCACCCCAGCTCTCATTTGAGACAGGCCCCTAGTCTCTATCGTGCCTTTCATCCTCCCCATGACAGATGTCAACAGCCCCCAGGGCAGCCCCAATGGCAAGCCATTGGCTGTATCTCAGAGTCCACTCCTCTCAAGACTGAGAGGCTGCCTGCTCACTCCTCTTTCCTTTCTGAAGAAGGCTGGGTTGCTCTGCATTGGTGCAAGACCCCCTCCCTGGCAGCCTCCTCCCAGTCCCCTTTCTCTCCCTTTATAAGCACACCTCCTGCTCTCTGGAACAAAACTTAGCTCTTCTCTCTCCCCCTGTGCCTCCTCTTTCTCTCATAGTACTCTAAGGCTTTAAAACAACAACAACAACAAATGCCTTGATTTTACTTCCTGTCTCATGTAGCTATTGACCAAAAAAAAAAAAAAGCCATGTAACAAACAATCCCAAAACTTAGTGGCTTAAAACAATAATCATTTTTTCTTGCTAACTGTGGGTCAGCTGAGGGCTGAATGCCTCTGTGGTGCACCTGTCACCTGTCTCCTGGGTTTGTGTAGTTAGTGTGGGCATCTTCACCACACGCCAACTGCCGAGGCACGAGAGCATAAGCCCACTCATGCAAGCACTTTTCAAGCCTTTGGTCTTGCCACACTAACATGCCATTGTCCACAGGAAGTCATACAGCTGAATCCAGAGTTGAGGAGAAGGGAAAGACTCCTTCAGTAGAAGGAAAAGTAAAGTGACAAAGTAGATGCACAGACAGTGGGGGAAGAACTAGGGACTTTAACAAAATCTACCATGTTCCCTCTCATCAAATTCTCTGCAACTAAGAAATAGCCTCTGTCTTCCCCGTGTTAGCTAGAAGCCTGGGTACTGTCTCTGTATCACAGGAAAACTGCTTAGCCCTTGAGGGTTAAAAGGTATGAGTAAAGGAATTGGGGGAAATCATTTATTCACCCAAAACTATTTTGAGTGCTTATATACACCAGGTGGTAGGGATAAAACAATGCATGAAATGGAAAAGCCCTTGCCTTTATGAAGCATATATTTTAAAAGGCAGGGACAAAGAATGAGAAAATAGTTGATAAAATGTTAGCTAGTGATCAATGCTATCAAGAAAAATCAAGGTGTTTAGGAGTACAGAGGGGTAGGCTGGCTGGGAAGTCCTGTCAGAGGAGATGGTGTTCAGAGACCTAATGAAGCTAGGAAGGACTATGTGTCAGTACCCAGAGGAGAAGCATTCCGGGAAGCATGAAGGGTAATGCAGAGACTGGGAGGTTAGGTAGAGATGTGCTGGGCTTGTTCAAGGAACAGCAAGAGAGACGGTGTGGCTGGGACACAGTAAGGATGGGACAGAGTGGTCGAAGATACCCGAAGTTAGAGGGTTAGCCAGCAGCCAGAGAGTGAAGATGACAGACCATTATAGGAAGTCTTATGCTAAGGGAGATGGGAAGGAGAAGACTTCAATCTGACTTACGTATTCGAAGTCTCATTCTGACCACTGTTTGCTATATTAACTGCAGCTGTTGGGAGGTGAAGAGCAGGGGAGGAGAAGGCAAGATGGACACAGGAGAGCAGTCAAATTCCAATGGGAGGGCCCAGGTGAAAGAAGGCAGTTCCTACCCCGAAGCCATAGTGGTGGTAGCGATGAAGTATTTTGAATAGGAATGTACTGAATGTAGAGCCCATAGGATTTGGCGATAGACAAGATGTAGCAGCTGAAAGGAAGAGATGTCAAAGAGGATTCCTCAGCTTTGGGGCTTGAATAGATGGGTAAACGGTGGTACCGTTTCCTGAGGGCAACACCGGGAGACACCTAGTTTGGGGGCTGGGGAATAAAATTAAGACTTCTGTGTTGGACACGGTCACGACTATCCCATTGAGGCGCAGTCCTCTGCCGCATGTCAAAAACTGAGCACTTCCTGGAGCAAATCCCACCTTCTCCCATCTCTACCCCTCGTTCCCTCTGCAGCCACATGGGTGTTGACTAGGTCATGGGTCATTACTCAGAAAGGCAAAAGAGAAAAGATAGCCCCAGTGACAAACAACACAAGTGTTGTCTCCAGACTATGGAAGAGGACATGCAATAAATGCGAAGAGGAACAAACTATGCCCTAAGTAACCTGGATGAATCTCTAGGGAATTATGCTGAGGAGGAAAAAAAACCAATCTCAGAAGGTTCGTACCTAGTAATTCCATTTACATGACATTTTTGAAATGATAAAACTTTGGAAACAGAGGATAGATTACTGTTAACTGGTGGTTAGTGACAGGGGCAGGAAGAAAGGACAAAGAGGATCCGAGATGGTATAAAAAAGCAACATGTGGGGCACCTGGGTGGCTCTGCTGGTTAAGCATCTGACTCTTGATTTCGGCTCAGGTCATGGTCTGAGGGTCATGAGGTCAAGACCTGCATCAGGCTCCTTGCTGACAATGGGGCCTGCTTGGGATTCTCTCTCTCTGTCTCTACCCCTCCCCTGCTCTCTCACATGCTCTCTTTCAAAATAATTAAACTTTACCAAAAAAAGGGCAACACAAGGAATTCTTAGAAATTGTTGGAATTATTCATTATCTTGACTGTGGTGGTGAATACACAAACCTACACAGGTATGAAATTGTATAGAATTACACACACACATGATACACATACAATCAGTGCATTCTATCCATCTCAACATCCTGATTATGACATTATACTATAGTTTTGCAAAATGTGTCCTTTGGGAGAAATTGGGCAAAATATTCAAGGGAACTCTCTGTATCCTTTCTTACAACAGCATATGATTTTGCAGTAACCTCAAGACAAATTGTAGTTTTTTAAAAAGCAATAGAAGAAAAGGAAGAACTAGTCCACATTCTTCTCTGGAGTCATTTCCCCCTGGGCTTGTAGTCCGTCTACCAGAGGCTGATGCCCTTGACGCAGCAGGAGGGTTGGAGACGCACAAGAGGAGCACAAAACGACTACACCGTTACCTCCTTGCTCCATCTCGATCCTCTTGCCGTTGCCCATAGAGATTAGGAAATGTATGGGGGTGAAACACTTATTTACAGCTTGGAATTTTGTAGTTCTCCTAGAGTTGTTATTCAAGGGGATGATTAATATCATGCATTTCTAAAAATGGAGACAGAGGAGAGACCCTGCTTTCAGAGAGAGGCCCTGAAAACTCATCTCTTTGTGATTTATCTCCATATCCTAAGAGTGGAACGCAGCAGAACTGATAAATGAACAAATGGCAAATAGGTAATTGAAATTTCTGCTTAGTTGCTTTGGCTTTTATTATAATGATTAAAGAAGTAAAACTCTGATGAGAGAGCTTGTTTAAGTGATAGTGAGAGGTAATATTAAAACTGAAGAGAAGCAATTATACCTAATTTTTCATGTCCTAAAGAAAATTTAGCATAGTCTCAATGCCCAAGATCTCTTACAGGCTGAAGGAAATCTTCTACATGGAAGGAATTTGTCCAGTGACTTATAGTTGAAAATTGGCTTCTCATTCTTCTTTAATTGCCTTCAGCTGTCATTCTTGGAAATGTATGGGGATTTTTTTTTCATTATTATTAGTTTTGTAGAATCACAGGAGGTCCTAAGAAATAATTTCTTTAAACTCTGTCATATCACATCTGAGTGAAATCATGCCCACGGAGGTGAAGTGATTGGGCCAAGGTCACATAACAGGTTAATTCAATATCCTTTCTAAAATAACATACCATCAATATCATCATCTCTCCTTGTCACCCAAATGTGTCTTAAACAAGTATAATTACTAATTAGATCAATTTGACCTAAATACACACTCTCAGCATCAAGGTAAAACAGTTGTAAAAGCAAATCTTTTAATAAAGTTTAGACTCAAAGAGGAGATTACAGAGAGTGAAGTTTAAACGCACAGTCTCTGGGGTCAGACACCTGGGTTAGGTGTCCCATCTCCTAAACGAGCCTCAGCAGATTCTCTGTATGTCTAATGGTGGCACTACCCATGGCATATGCTTTGTTGTGAAGATCAGAAATGGTATCAGAAATGTAAAGTGCCTGTCACAGGGCCTGGCACATAGTAAGTACTCAGTGCATCCAGTCCATCTTAGAAACTGTTATTACATCTGATTTTTGATTTTCAGTTTGTGAAAATAAAGAAAGGGCTGACCTCAGTGCCAAGTTACTTGTTAAAAAAAAAAAAAAAAAAGAATAGGGGTGCCTGGGTGGCTCAGTCAGTTAACTGAGCCAACTTCAGCTCAGGTCATGATCTCATCATTCTTGAGTTTGGGCCCCACGTTGGGCTCTGTGCTGATACCTCAGAGCCTAGACCCTGTTTCAGATTCTGTTTCTCCCTCTCTCTCCGTCTCTGTCTCTCCCCTGCTTGCACTCTGTCTCTCTCTCTCAAAAAATAAACATCGGGGCACCTGGGGGGCTCAGTCAGTTGAGCGTCCGGCTTTGGCTCAGGTCATGATCTCATGGTTTGTGGGTTCGAGCCCTACATCGGGCTCTGTGCTGACAGCTAACTCAGAGCCTGGAACCTGCTTCTGATTCTATGTCTCCCTCTCTCTCTGACCCTCCCCTGCTCACGCTGTCTCTCTCTCTCTCTCAAAAATAAATAAAACATTAAAAATATATATTTGAAAAATATAAACAAACATAAAAAAACAACAAAGAATAAAATAAACATTGAAAACTTTGAGAAACTTTCAATGAAAAGTATATGGGTAGCATCATCTCTCCGTCTTGTTTTCCAAGATTAAATTATTTTTCATCAACAAAAACAAACCCAAAAAAGGCATTTATCATTAAAATACAGTAATTCATGACATCTTTAGCTTTGCTCAAAACAGACTGTCAAGAACAGGGGATCTATTTCTGTCCCAAATCTTCGGCTCACCTGTCTTTTCACACAGCATCCATTTGTATACCCAATTTTTCTAAATAAACAAACATTTTGAAAGCCAAACTTCCTTTTATTATAACATTCAGAAGTATTCTGGGAGACACAGAAAATTTAATTTCTCGTATATGTACAGTTGGTCCTCAGTATTCAGAGATTTCATATGTGTGAATGCACCTACTTGTTAAAATCTATCTGTAACCCACAAGAAGTACTAGTGGCACATTCGTGGACATTTGCAAACATGAGCAGGATGGTGCATACATGCTCAGCTTAGGTAGATGGAATAAAGCAGTATGACCTTCTTATTTCAGCTCTCATGCTGTAAACAGTTGTCATATTTCTGATCTGCGTAGTGCTAGGTGGGGTGTTGTGTGGGGTTTTTTTGCATTTCTATTACGTGTCTTCATTGGTGATTTCATTGTTTAAAATCTCACCTAAATGTAGTTCTGAAATGCCATCTATTGTTCCTAAGCCAGGAGGCCGTGATGGGCTTTGCAGACAAAATACGTGTGCTAGGTTGACTTCATTCAGGTGTAAGTTATGGCACTCTTGGCTATGAAGTCAATGTCAACGCATCAACAACATATATTAAATAAGGTATCTTGAAACAAAAACACATATACAGCAGGCTCATGTATTGGTTGGTTGATGAAATGTGACCAGAGGCTCGTAGGAACCTCACCTTGTATTTCTCCTGGGAGCAAAAGTTCAGTGTTCACTAATACGTGTTCACAGTGACTCCATAGAGCGTAACTGCTGTGAATAATGAGAATCCATTGTATTAATTTCAACTCCCTATCACATAAATATCCTTTGCATAATCCTGCCAAGGACCTACAATTTCAACCTTGGGGACCTTGAAGGTAAACACACTGAAAGGAAATCAAGTAACACTTCATTTGATCAGTGGACAAAATAGAAAACCACAATGAAAGGTGGACGGAGGCAGAGTTAGCCATAAGTCAGTGCTTTGGAGATCCCTCCAGCTGCCTCATAACCACGTATGGAAAGCCTTCGTGCGGACTTTTCTATAACAGCTGAGGGAAGAAGAGAGAAGCCATAGAAGAAGGTCTCTTTGATTCTCTGTTAACAGATGTTCAGATGTTTGCTTTGGCTGCCCCACAAAAAAAGCACTAACTGTTTACAGCAGGTATTTCATATAAATGTTAAGTTTTCTTGTGGCAAAGCATGGCTAGATTTTGAGTGTGTCTCCTCTATGCCCTGGAAAGAAGATAGATAGACTCTGTGGTCTAATAACATTTTCTCTGCTTTTAAATCTAACTGTTAAAAGCAATAACGTATGCTTGTTTATCTAAGGAAGGTAATCTTCTTAAAGACATTTTCAGTAATTTTAAATGCATAATTCACACCACTTCTCCAAGGTAAATTCATTCTCAAATGATTATCCCATCTTTATCGTCCGTGAGGAATTAGCTTTTGAAGCATGAACTCAGAGGATGAAGTAAAGTCATAAATCAGAAATGAACCATTATTTCATTTTTCTTCATCATTACAGTCAACTTCATTTAACAGACTGCCTCCAGTCTCCTCGACAGTAACTAGACAGACAAAACAGGGAACAGTGTCTCTTTGAGAGCTTAGTAAATTCACCCTGCAAGTAAGTACCTACTTCAATCACCACTTGATAGATGAGGGAACAGTCCCGGAGAATTTAAAGTGACAAGTGCCAAGTCATAGAGCTAGTAAGGACAAGTCTTCTGTGCTTCTGCATCTGTGTGTGGTCTGTGTTTGTTTTACAAAACAGAAAAGGGAGGTAGATGTAGTGTATTTCTTTGGCATTTCAAAATGGGGATCACGTCGGTCTCTGATAACATTGTGCTCTCCTCTCTCCTTACCCTCCGCAGAAAGATTTAGATTCAAATTCCTTGTCCATGTGGGAAGAATAGCAGGAGGTAGGGAGTAAAGAAAAGACATTCAGTATGTAGTTTCAACACAAATCAATGCATAAATTAGACCTAACTAATATTTTTCAGAACACTAAGTTTTTGTAGATTTTTTGTGCTATTAGTCATATGAATCTTACCCTAAAAACATGTAAAAATCTTTTACTTCTTTTAATACTATGGTTATTTAATTAAAATTTGTTAATGTTGAGTTAATGACAGCATAGATGTAAATGGAGTCACAGAATTAATGAAAAATGAAGTGACCTAGCCTTGCAAGTGACTTGCAATCATGTAGCATCATAATTTGAGATTTGATTTTATAGCCTTTTTAAAATTTTGTTAATTAATTGACTTTATTTTTGAGAGCAGTTTTAGGCTTACAGAGAAACTGAGGGGAAGTACAGAGAGTTCTGTACACCCCCTCACTGTCCCCACAAGCACTGTCCCCACATGTCCATAGGCTCCTCTATTACTAATATCTTATTATTAACATCTATTATGAACATCATTAACACATCATACGTATTTTTGGCATTCCGTACTTGCCAGAACATAGTACACTTGTTATAAATGAAGAACAAATACTGGTACAATCTTATTAACTAAAGTCTATGGTTTATAGTAGGGTTCATTCTCTGTGTTGCACATTCTATAGATTTTGACACATATATCCATCATCATTATAGTACCAATCAGGATGCTGTACTCTAAAATCCCTTATGTTCCACTTTTCTTTCCATCCTATCCCCAGCCCCCAGCAGCCACTGATTCTTTTACAATCTTTATAGTTGTGCCTTTCCCAAAATGTCACGCAATTAGAGTCATATAGGAGGTAGTAGTAGCCTTTTTAGATGGGCTTCTTTTACTTAGCAATATGCATTTGAATTCCTCCATGTCTTTTCATTGATGGGTAGGTAGGTAGGTAGGTAGGTAGATAGATGATTGATAGATAGATAGATAGATAGATAGATAGCTTTTTATTTTCCTGGATAATATTGCAGCGTTATTCTGCTGGCGGTAGCAGGTTGGGGAGCCGGGGGGAAGAATCGAGAAGCTCAGTTTGAACAGCCATCACTGGAAAGAGGTGGAAGTCAATAAAGCAAAAACAATTGTTCAGCTTTTCCTATAATTGTAGGAACCTCACAGCTCTTTGACTGGTTGACATCAATGGCAAACTAGATGCCACCAATTAACTATTTTCATTTCATGCTAGGTGCTGTGTTGGCCCCCTTTCATGACTCATGTTTATAATCATCTTGATCCCAAAGCAATTTGTTTTGTTCCTTTTTAATCAAAGTGTAATTGGCCTACAGTATTATATTACTTCCAGGTGTACAATGTAGTGATTCAACATTTATATACATTACAAAATGATCACCACAATAAGTCTAGCTGCCATCTGTCACCAGACCAAGTTATTACATATTAACTATATTCCTTATGCTGCACATTATATCCTGTGCCTTATCCATTTTATAATTGGAAGTTTGTACCTTTTCATCTCCTTGGCCCATCTCACCCATCCCCCAACACCCTCCCCAATGGCAACCACCAGTCCCACCCTGTGTCTATGAGTCTGTTTTTATTTTCTTTTGTTCATTCATTTGTTTTGTTTCTTAGGTTCCACATATAAGTGAAATCGTATGGTATTTTATCTTTCTCTGTCTGACTAATTTCACCTAGGTTATCCATGTTGTCATAAATGGCAAAATTTTGTTTTTTTATGACTAACATTCCATTTTATATATATATAAATATATATATTCACATGTTCCATATCTTACTTATCCATCCATTCACTGATGGATGCTTAAGTTGTCAAGGCAACTTATTTTTAACAAATACGCATATATCCTTTTTACTACAATGTAAAATTATTAAATTTAATTAGGGAGGAGAAATCACACTAATAATTAGCTTAGCTCTGCATGTTCTGTGGGTCTCTTCAGAATATATGTTACTTAATGGTCCTTATCTATTCTTGAAAATTGTTGCAGTCATTTCTCCAGCTTCCTTTCCAAAAGTGTCCAGTAGACCTGTTCATTTGACATATCTGCAAAACATTCCCACTAAGACTGAACACTTTTAAAATTTAGAAAAATTACTGTAAGCCACGATTCATGAACAATGAGCAGTTTCTTATACAACCACTATATGCTTGAAGTTGGCATAGGGACCGGTTATTTAACTTCCTGTTCATTTTCTTTTGACTTTTTGATAAGAATAGATGAAAATATCTTCTTTCACAAAAAATAAAGAAAAAACAATTGGTGTATTGAATTTTGAAGACACAAGAGAAGAGACATGAACAGAGAGTGAAGGATGTTTCCCTTTAATTGCCCCAACCTTCTAAAGATGCCCCATTTTCCATGCCAGGTACCCTCATAGGACCCTATGAGCTACAAGGTCCCTGTGTCACTAGTGCTGTCCTGAAGGAGCCATCATGAGGGTATTTGGAGGACAGACAAAGATCCTTTTTGGGGAGAAGGCTGAGGGGACTAAAGTAGGAAGAAGGACCGGATGCTGACCCAGGCTCGTACTTCAGGAGCAGAACCAGTCTGCTCCCTGCGGGAGAGGTGACCTCAATGACAAGACCACATGTCACTCTAACATGTAACAGATACAGTGGTCATTTAAAACAGATTCCTACTCTCAGGGTAAAAATAATTGGCTACTAGGGACAGCCAATGGAACCCCATTTATGGTTCTTTTTTTTTAATGTTTATTTTTGAAAGAGACAGAGCATTAGTGGCAAGGGGAAGAAAGAGAGGGAGACACAAAATCCAAAGCAACTTCCAGACTCTGAGCTGTCAGCACAGAGCCCTACACAGGGCTCAATCTCATGAACCCTGGGATCATGACCTGAGTGAATGGCAGACGCTTAACCGACTGAGCCACCCAGGCACCCCTGCCCATTTATGATTCTTACACAAATTCTAGGTTACCCTCAGAAAACTGATGCATGTCACATGTCCCTCACTTCCATTCATTCTCGGGAGCAAAAGGATGAATTAAACCCACACACACACACACAAAGATTTGGTCAAAAGAACAGATTTGTTATCAGCAAACACAGTTGGCACCCAACAGCCAGTCAGTCATTCTGCCTTCTGCCCCATGTCACCTCCACAGACCAGGGTCTCTCAATGTCAGCTGGGTGGACTGCCTTGCTTGTTCTCTTCACCAGACGAGGCCCACCCCAGGCATATACTGTTGGAGGAGACAGTGCTGGGAATAGACATTCCCTCCTTGCACACACGGATGTGGTCAACAGCAACACCATCTGCAACCCACATGAACATTTTAGAGCATTCGTTCATTTCGTCAAAGGCACATCTTCCTTTGATGACAAGCCACATTGGTTTTTAAGATAATTTCTTTCAGAATGATGAAAATTCAGGTGGCACTCATGAAAATTTGTAGTATATGGTAAAATCAGAATCTGTTTTCATGTTATGCACAGTACATACATACATTTCTTTTCTTAATAAAAAACACATGTTTCAGTATTCACAGCATCCTAGATTTTTTAAATAGACATATAATTGAATAATATAATATCTTTATATATCTTGACTTAGTTTTCAAGGAGATAGATTTGAAATTTAAGCTTGCAATAAAAAGTAAAGGAATAAACAAAAAATAATTTTTAACTGGGGTAAAAATGTTTCTTGTTTTAAAAAAAATCATTGTACATGACATTTAGAAATCAGAGCCAAACCTTCTAACACATGATAGAAAGGCTGCACAGAAAATCAAGCTGATCACCTGCTCTATTCCTCTGCAAATTCTAACCCTAAAATATTTCTCCCCAATGCTTGCAAGAAAAAATAATAATAAATCTGCAAGACATTTTTTATTCTTTTCAAAGTTCCCTGTATTTTGATTCCCATTGTCAAGGACAGGGATATAAAAACTAAATCCAGTTTGCAAGGATGAGAATTCTTACTCACTTGGTTCACACTCTCCGTGAAGAACGATAGCGATCATATTTTATATAGTGCATTCCACAGGTGTGAGCCGCGGACAAGCCCATCACTTCCTGCTTCACATACAGACGGCACCTGTGTGTTACATCCCGCTGCGGACCCATTAAAGCACTGGTTCATTTCCCACTATAATTGGGGCCGATTCCAGTCTTTTATGTCAAACACATTACTCACACTGGCATTCATGCTCACTTCTCTGCAAAACCCTTCTCCAGTGCTATCCTGCCTCTAAACACACGTGATAAATATGTCAGTGTGCAGTGCTGTCCTGTCTCCAAGGACCATCAGTCACTGAAGTCCAGAGAACCTTTTCTAGCAGCCTTCTTGGGTTTATACTCACGAGGTATTCTTTATGTGTGGCTGCACAAAGAATTATTACCTGAAATGGCTTTTGTTGAAGAGCAGATTTGGGGTTTCCTTAGTGCCTTTTTTTTTTTAGCTTCATTTCATAAAATTGACAAGCATGAGTCAGATTTTACATTTGTGTGAATGTACATCCAGGGACAGAAGTATTCTGACAATGCTGAGTTCCAGGGAGATGAGGGTTTAAGACTCTCCAGTACTTCAAGATCTCTACTAGATGCAAGAGCCGTAACTTGGTAGCGAGAGGCCATACCTCGTCCAGTACAAGGCTGAATTAGGGGAGTGTACAGTAGGAAAAGATGTGTGTAAATAACTTTTATTTGAGGTAGAAAAATTTAAGATCAGAAGAGCACCCAAAAACATCCTTTGATATGTCAGAAGAAGTAGCACTTAATTCGGTTTCACTCTCTTGATCTCCATGCAGTGGGATCTGGACCGTCAAGAAAAGACCAACAGCAATAAGGTCAGCATATCATATTTTAGCCCTGGAAGAAAAAACATGCCACAGACCTTCACTAGCTAGGAGCAGAGAAACCCAGAAGCAAAGTGACTTTCTTTCAAAAGACAGGCTTTCACAAAAGAACGCTTTCAGAATTCTGGGAGTATAAGAATTGAGAAGGCAGATTTTTTTTTTCCTTCTTACCCAGGAGGACAAAGAGGAGAGCAGCTGGTTCAACTATTAGGGTAAAAGGAAGTTTGCTAAATGTTGGACCAGGAAGACACTGCGAGTGTTTGAACCAATTTAGATATTCAGATTAATTATGGACACGGTGTAGAAAATCCAAAAATCTGTAAGTTCTGTGTTTCATTTGAAGTCCAAGATAGGTTAAAACTGATGGCTTTTGGGAGCACCTGGGTGGCTGCCTTGGTTAGGCATCCAACTTCAACTCAAGTCACGATCTCACAGTCCGTGAGTTCGAGCCCTACATCGGGCTCTGTGCTGACAGCTCAGAGCCTGGAGCCTGCTTCAGATTCTGTCTCCTTCTCTCTCTGCCCCTTCTCCGCTTGTACTCTGTCTCTCTCAAAAATAAATAAACATTAAAAAAGAACTTTTTTAACTTATGGGTTTTCACTGATGTAAACAGACTCCTCTGATTAGTTGCTGTGGTATAGTTACACCCATATCTAAGGGGGAATCGGCTAGTGATGTGGAGGACAGTAGACGGCACTCTAGCCATTCCCCACTGGCCAAACACTTGTTGGGTAGACCAAAATAAATCCAGTCTAACTGCCTTCCCACTCTTCCCCCCAGATCCCAACACCTAGTCTCAGTGACTAAATATCTGCTATGCTGAGTTCCCTCTCTGGCAGATGTGAGCTCTGTAACAGATGGAACATGTTGGGCTAACAGGTAGCAGATGGCTATAACTGCCTTAGCCATCCACACTGGCCAAGTATTTTTTATTTGCATAAAATTTCTCCCAAATTCTGATGTGAATAGAGATTCTTTTTTAATGGAGACAGTTGTATGGTCACCATGATTGACAAGCAGATTTGAGAAAAAAAATGACCAAACTTGTTCTAACTCTTCATGACTATCTCACTACACGCACACATGCCCACACCTGTCCGGGTTTGCACAAGTACAAATGCGCCTTTAGCATGGTATTTGTCTCTGAGATATTGATGGCAGCATTAAATAGTGAAGGAAAAAGCAACTGCAGTACTAAGGTCAGTTAGAATTTGGTTTGGCTCGCCAATCAATGCCTACCTAGCAAGATGACTTCCGGTGTAGGGCCATGTCGCTGAGTTTGGGGGCCACGTTATCAAATTAATGGTAACAGACATAGAGAACTTAGCACAATAGGTGATCAAAGCTACTCAACCTATGGGGGATAGATAAGGAGATAGGCTGGGAATTGACAATAGCCAACCGCAGAGATGTTGTAGTAAGCTTTGAGACCTGGTCCTCCAGATTTCAACTAAAAGGACAAGCCATGAGTGGCATGGTGGGTGAGGATTCCCATCTCACATTGTTCATCTTGTTGTTCCTGATCCATTCCAAAAAAGCCTAAAGGCAGCCCAAAGGGAAGAAAGGGAAGAGAAAGGGAAGGCTTAACATGATTGAGGGTTGTGTTGACATTTATGATTCTCCATGCTTACAAGTTTCAGGTGGAGGGTCAGGTTGAGGGCCTCTCTACAATAATAAATTAAAATAATTTTTTATTAAAATAATTGTTTATGTTTTTATTTATTTTTGAGACAGAGATAGAGAGACAGAACATCAATAGGGGAGGGGCAGAGAGAGAAGGAGACACAGAATTGGAAGCAGGCTTCAGGCTCTGAGCTGTCAGCACAGAGCCCAATGTGGAACTTAAACTCATAAACTGCAAGACCATGACCTGAGCAGAAGTCAGACGCTTAACCAACTGAGCCCACCCAGGTGCCCCAAAAGTCATTTTTAAATTAAAAAGTTACCGTTTTTTATTCACTCGTTTAAAACATACCCATTAAACATCTATATAATTAAACATTATAAAGCTTATATATAATCAAGCTCAAATTAATAATTAAGCATTACTTTTATGTATAGTTACCCTAGGAAGATGAACTCACTTTCACATTATCACTATGGATAAACAAAAGTGCTCTTGTACCAATTTTGCATTAATTAAAAATTGCGGAATTTATACAAACCTATCATCCTTCCCTTTATAGAGTGAAAAAGCAAATCTTTGTATTTCTTAAAAACAATTTAGACATAAAAGACATCTTAACAGTGTCATTATTCTTTATTTTGTCCCAAACTTGGGAGAGGCAAACTCAAGAATAGTTATTAAAGGAGATAAGATATAAGTATCTAGGGGCGCCTGGGTGGCTCAGTTGGTTAAGCCTCTGACTTCGGCTCAGGTCATGATCTCGCAGCTTGTGGGTTCAAGCCCCGTGTGGGGCTCTGTGCTGGCAGCTAGCTCAGAGCCTGGAGCCTGTCTTTGGATTCTGTATCTCCCTCTCTCTCTCTCTGACCCTCCCCTGTTCACACTGTCTCTCTCTGTCTCACAAAAATAAGTAAAAAACATTTAAAAAAATAAAAAAAATATAAAAGATATAAGTATCGAAAGACAACATACATTTACTGGTAAATTGTAAAAAAAAAAAAAAGCACCATAAGAAAACAACAATGATTATTATGCACTTAATTTTTTTTCAAAATATAAGACCCTTTTCAAAAATAATTTAAGAATATGTGAAAAAGAGCAACACCTGGGAGGTTCAGTCAGTTAAGTGTCCAGTTCTTGATTTCAGCTCAGATTATGATCTCTCGTTTCATGAGTCCAAGTCCCACGTCAGGCTCTGCACTGACAATGTGGAGCCTGCTTGGGATTCTCTCTCTTCCTCTCTGCCTGTCCCCCGCTTCTGCATTCCCTCTCTCTCTCTCTTTCTCTCTTTCCTTCTCCCTCTCTTCCTCCCTCCCTCTCAAAATAAATAAATAAACAAAAAATTTTTTAAAAGAATACATGAGAAAGAGACATACCAGACTATGTTGGTGACAACAAGGAGCCTCTGCTTTCTTGGGCACAGAATAATTTAATCATTTAACAGATAAAAGACCCAAATTTTACTTTCATAACTTTATATGTTATTCATATATATATCTATAGCATATGAGTTATTAATATATCTTTATGTGTATGTAGTTAGACACACAGATCTATAAGTACACATATAGGTAATAAATTGAAAGCTCTTAACTGTAGCTTTAAATATTCTTTATCAGTATATTAAATAAAGCTGTATGTATCATTTACTTTACCATCTTGGTTGTGACTTTTTAAATAAACCAAAAGTCAAATCCATTATCTTGTTTATGTAATTATATTTCACTGTAATTATTATATACAGTATAATTACAACTTTATTTATTGTCATATTTAATCAATGGAACTAACTCTTCTCCAGACATAAGAGAATATCAGAGGACAAAAAACCAAAGAATTGCTTAGCAATTTCTTTGCTTTCTAAGAACACGGATTTCAGGAGCACCAGGGTGGTTCAGTTGGCTAAGCGTCCAACTCTTGATTTCAGGTCAGGTCATGATCTCACAGTTTGTGAGATGGAGCCCCACGTGGAGCTCTGCACTGACAACACCAGCCTGCTGAGATTCTCTTTCTCCCTCTCTCTGTACCCCTCTCCGTGTGTGTGTGTGTGTGTGTGTGTGTGTGTGTACACATGTGCTACAAATAAATAAGAAATTACAGGTTTTGCTAGCATAATCCTTCTGACATACAGCATTTAAAAATTTCATTAAATTAAACACTTAAAAATTCATTAGTACCTTTTTTATTTAGATGGATACAATTATATGCATGTGTATGAGTGTGTATATACATTTTTAATAATTTATGAAGACCGTAATGACTTATTTAACTCATAAAAACAATATAAAAGATTCAGAAATTTTAAATTATAAGAAATTTAACCTTGGTCTTGGTCAAACCAATCACTGTGCTGATATTATTTTTATATGGGAAACCAAATGTTAAAAACTCTAAGTCATGTTCAAGGCTCTTCTTTACCTTGGACAAAGGCCTCTTCTTATCTTGTAACTATAGTAATAAAAGCTATTTTATAAATAGAGTTTTCAGTGTCCACAAAAGAAACACAAACAGCATGATAATTTTTTCTTGTGTTTTAGACATTTTTGACAGTTAATCTGGACAAGAAATTCTTAAAGTGTGCCCCCAAAGGCAGGATAATTATTTCAATCAATTCATTTTTAAAGCTTCCCCAAAGAGGAAAAAAAAAAGGGAAAGGTATAGAATAAGAAGTGAGAGGTCCAATTTCAGACACTTACGAAATTTTCCCTGTAAAAAGAAAATATTCTTCTTCTGCAAAGAAAAGGGATAAAAGTTTAGAATCAGGAAAACCCATTTTGATTTATGAAAATAGGCAAAAGACAGTTATCGCAGCTGGTTTAAGTAACAACTTAGGCCTTGAAATTTTTATCAAGCAACATCTTTGAAAGCCAGCGTTGATGAGTCCTCACATTACAGAAGTCTAGGAGGGAGATATCCCGTCAACAAAATACTCGCTCTTTTTTTTAGGTAGACAAGATCATTTCCTGTTTCTTCCCTTTATGTTCTAAGTTGCTCCTCAAGTGAAACATCTTGTTCATGTCAAAAGTTCCCCACGGTAACCACTACAATTCAGAATTGTCCCTGGTGAAATTGTGCCGGTTAGAGGAATAAGCACGTGAGCTAAGGCGATGTGAGAAGGCAGCTGTTTATCTGGAGGAAACGTGTGGGTTTAGATCAGTAAGATGCCGCGAGGACAGCAGCACTTCCTGAGAACAGCCCTGGCCAGCTTCCCCTCTAGAGGCTTTGCCAAAGCCCGAATCATCAGAAATCGGGGGCCAGACAATACTTCTGATTCCAGTAAGACTTATCTGAACAAGGCAGTTCTCAGGGACACAAAGACAAGACTGATGATTGTTCTTATAAGGTTTCAAAATAGTGACCCAAGTCAGAGTTTACCTGAAGACCTTCTGAACTCGTCTCCTGGAGCTGGTTCCAGAACAGACTTGCCTGCTTATGCCCGTTGTCTCGCTGTAGACTTTCTCCTTCTACAGATAAATACCATTCATGACAGACATGAGAACAACTATTAGAAGGCCAGGAAACAGCTTCCCAGAAGAACAATCAGTATCTGAGTAGACACCCAAAAGTCATTGCAGTTCCGAGGGGTGAGGGTAGGGAGTATGACAACACCACAGACGGAAATAGAGGAAGAAGGGAAGGAGGAGGGAGACTGGGAGAGAGGTAAACTTCTAAAGCGGAAGGCGTCAAAGAAATATTGGAGCTCACTTTAGCGTGAGCTTCCTTCCAGCCATGGGCAGTGCGGCACTTCAAACAGCCAGAGACACAGAGGGTCTCAAATATGCCCACTAAAATTAGTGAGGGTTTCCCCCATCCAAGGCTCTCAGATAAATATTGATGGCATTCGGTAGCTACGTTTACAGCCGTTGACCACCAGGAATGCATTTGTACTAGAACCTTTTTGCAGCATAGTCTGGAGAACCAAGGCTCTCTCAGAGGGTGCTGCCGGAACCTTTTATAGGGCTTGGGTTTGTGTTCCACGATTTGGGTAATGGTTCAAAGAAGCAGGAGTTTGCCCTGGACTGGATGCTGTCCAGACCAGAGGCAACTCTGTGATTAGACGTCCTCATATTTTTAGCTAGAAGGCCACAGGAACAAGGCAGGGCTAACAGCATATTTGGTGAAGAAGGAGCAATTATGGGTATTAGGCAGGAAAGTGGTATATTTGGCCATTTTTGTGGTTTGGGCATTTGCTCTGTGCAGGCTGAGACAAGAGTGGAGTGATCTCATCTTTGCCTCAGCCCGTCAAGGTCGCAGAGTGACCTTGCCTGATGTGTCCTGTGGAAGAGTTCGTGTGCAGCAGAACACCCTGGCCTGATCGTGAGCGCCCAGCCGGCTCCCAGTTTTCAAGGATGCTTTTTTCTTTCTCATGAGAGATCAAGGATTCGAGGCGCACACTTACAAAATCACCAGGGGGGAAATCCCACAAACTAAGGGAAAAAGAAAACTCCCAGGAAAAATGAAGGCTGCAGAAAAGAAAAAGTAAAATAAGTAATCACAGGAAATAAGACTTAGCTATAAATGGCATTAACATGTTCTTAATACTATAAAAACCACATATTGATATTACCCAAAGTTGCAATCTACCTATTTTGGAAGGAGAGATGAGCCGTGTGTGTTGAGGGAGCACGGTGGGTGAGCTCAGCCCTCATTTTCCATGTCGGTGAGTCAACAGATACTGCCAAAAACGAAACATCATAAACCTGTAATTATTACTAGGTCATTCAGAGATAGGTAACTCTTTAAGTCAGCCTGAAGGGCTAAAAATGCTTCCACAGAGGGGAAATTGGAGGGCAGAGCATAGAAAATTTTAACCATCCCTCACAATCCTTGAAGAATTATTTGTTCAAACATGCATATATATAAATTATTTTTAGTTTACATGAATGAGTGCAAAGAGAAGAAAAGCAGAGGAAGGGGCGTGGAGTGGTAGGAACTACAGGGGACTGTTTGGCCCCCAGTGCAGTACAGGAGGAGGATGAACAAACCCAGCTCAGCCTGTCCTGTCCTGTCTCTCCACACGGGACACAAAGCACTCTGGTACCCGCCTGCACCCATATTGTTTACCGTGGCACATGAACGCCCTCACCAACGCTGCGGCGGGCACCGTGGTGCGTGACCTTCATTCAGCACCTCCGTTCCATCCGCCTCAGTTTCTGCCCCATTCCACCAGCCTCCTAACAAATCCCAGCCCAATTGCCTCTCCATTGTCATCATTATTTCACAGAACAAAAGAGATCCTGGATGTTAGGCCCAATGTGAAAGTTTAGTGTGCTCCAGCAATGCACAAAATGAGTATTCGTGTTTGCCCAGTCATGTTTTAGCTTACCCAGCTCCTGACAAACACAGAAACGGTGTGACCAATTGGCGGGGGAATGTTTTTCCACTCATTAGTTAAGAAAAAGGGTTTCAACACATTTTGGAAAGCGAGCACTAAATAGCAATAACCACCAAAAGAATTGATTTGACGCTGAATATAGACCGATGTGAGGAGGTGAGAAATTTCCCCTCCATCCAAGATTCTTGCTAAAAGGCCTTTGTCTGTGGATTTACCTTGAGAAGGCTACAGGGGTTAAGGATTTTTTCAATGACACACATCTTGAGAGAAAGGCTGCCGGAGAGTGGAAAGGGAAAAGCTGCTCCTTCTGTCTTTGCTGAATTGTCCTCTTTTGCGGGTCAGCCAGAGTAGTGCTAAATGAGATTTGCCAAAGGAAATCCTTGACATCGGACTTTTAAACCTTATGGTTTCCTATGGTGGCCTTATTCCAAGGATTCCCAGAGAACGGCCTTACTCCAGGGAGGAATTAAGTTCTGGATCAGATTTCCTACTCTCTGGAAAGTACACACAGACACAAGAGGAAAGATAAATGCGTACATAAAAGGAAAATCCACAGTTTCATGGTCACTGTGTATTTTGCTTAAATACTGATTGCATTTGGAGAGCATTCTCGTACTAGCTAAAGCACAGAATGGACGGTCTTTTGTGTCATGGCTTTAAATCCCCTCTCCCCAGTCAGATCGACAGGCTGGCTACAATTATCATCGTCATCAAAAATATATCTGCCTCCATTTCTACTCTGTGGATGATGATATGCTGGACAGAAAAAAGAAATCATTGAAACATTTAACAAACACCTGATGCAATTTGTATACCTACATTCACAGCAGCACTAAGCTGACATCAGGAGTTGGAAACTTAACTGACTGAGTTAAGTCACAAGGTGGCAACAGTCCAAATGTCCGTAGTGGATGAGGAGTTAAGCAAAAGGTGGTCTCTCCATAGACTAGAATATTATCCAGTCATAAAAGGGAGGAGATTCCGACACATACAGTCACATGGACAAACCTTGAAAACGGTGTACCGGGTGAAATAAGCCAATCACAAAAGGACAAATATTGTACGTTTCTACTTACATGAAGTACCTGGTGTAGTCACATTCATAGAGACAGAAGGCAGGATGGTGGGTGCCAGCAGCTCAGAGCGGGGAAGGGGGGAGGTGGGAGGAGTTAGAGTTTAGTGAGGACAGAGTTTCAGTTTGAGAAGATGAAAAAGTTCTGGAAATGGATGGGCATGGTGGTCACACAACAGTGTGAATGAGCTTAGTAACACTGAACCATACACTTTAAAGTGGTTCAAATGTGGGGGGGAGGGGCCTGGGTAACTCAGTCAGTTAAGTTTCCAACTCCTGATGTCAGCTCAGGACATGATCTTATGGTTCGTGAGTTTAAGGCGTGCATCAGGCTCTGCACTGACAGCGTGGAGCCTGCTTGGGATTCTCTGTCTCTCTGTCTCTCTGTCTCTCTGTCTCTCTGCCCCTCTACCCCTTCCTACTCGCTCTCTCTCTCTCTCACACACACACACACACAATAAATAAATAAACATTTAAAATGGTTAAATGGTCAATTTTATGTGTATTTACTACAATTAAAAAAAAAAGACAGACTACGGGCAAGTCATTTTCCTCTTGTGGGCCCAGTGATACCATCTGTGAAATAAATGTGTCGGAACAGATGGTTTCCGAGGACACATCCAACTCTGTGAGTCTGTGTGGCTCAAACACTCCCTCCATCCTTACGGGTACAGCACCAAGTTAGGGAGATGAGATGCATGAATAAAATGATAAAAGATACTAGTTAATTGTCTAAGTACCCAATTAGTGATTTGAAAGAAAGGAATTTGTGTCACTCAGAGGAGAAATAGAGCAGAAACATGGAGGCCAGCTTGGTGGGGATAGAATGAGACGGCATCCATTTAGAAAAGCATCAGACTTCGGTTCGGGCTCCATGCTGGAAAGGTGTGGGCACAGGTGAGCAGGACTCACCACACCAGGGTCCACAGAACAGTGAGGAGATGACTCTGGTGGGCGTGGAAGGATCCCGTGTCCCCGTGAGGAAACACAGAACAAGGCCCATGGAAACTTGGAGGGAGTCTGAGTGGAAGACAGAGGACAGAAGGCCTGCATGTCCACAAACCAGCCTTGGCCTTGGAGAGTCACTTGGGCCTCAGTTTCTGCTTCCTGGCACCCGGGCTTGCTCCTCTGCAAGAGGAAGACACAGGCCAGCTGACTTTGTCCTGCCTGCCCAAAGCTCCAGAATCCTGTCCCCCATCAGTCAGTAAACTGTATGGGAACCCCTACTGCCAGGCCCTGTGCCAGACTCTGGGTCTCCAGCCATGAGGTGGGAACCTTCCCTCTTGAGGCTCACTTTTCTCACAGGCAGCAGGAAATATACAAAGGATGCTGTAAGAAAATCCATCCAGTAGTAACGTCCATAATCAATTAAACTGAGAGCTTCTGGAGGCAATGCAATCAGAGGTGAGGGGGACTTTGCAAAAGTACACATGTGGATTGAGGCTCTTGAAGACCTGAACCTGGTTAGGGGAGGAGGAAAGGAAATAGCAAAAATTCATGAATTCAGAGCCAAATGCATATTAAAACTCATAGCCTAGTGCTCTGCACTTCCTTCCTCAGTTCAGCCTCCCAAAGCAGCCTTCCCTTCTAAGTTTCTCCTATACCCAGGGAACCCTCTATCCTGTGGTCCTTAGGCCCCCATCCACCTTCAGTGTATTTACAGAACGTTCCCCACATTGAAATTTCACCTGGTCCCGAGGACGAAAGTTTCCCTTGAGCTCAGAAAAGGAAGCAGTTCATTGTCCAGGTAGAGAGTGGAAGGCAGGTCGGTGTTTTTCCACTTTCCCCATGCAATGTCCCTATAAGAACCCTTCTGCTGTGGCATAAAAATGTCTCCTCTCTAGAGGCCCTGGCCATCTGGTGCTAACACGTTCTAGGTGTCCTTATCACTGCTCTGTTCTTGTGATTATTCTCCGCCTTCTCTGAGGACCTGGAAACTTGCTCACAGTCTGTCCCCATAATCCTCACCGTCAGGACAGTTTCTCCATGTCGACCTCAGCATGGCCTTCCACACAGACTCTGCCCCAATCCCCACCTCCACACCCTCCTTCCCTTTCCTTGCTTTCTCCATTCTTCTCAAGCCTGTATCCACCAGTGAGCTTCATTTCATCAGATTATTCACTTTCTCCCCACATGAGTGAAAGCCTCCAGTCAGGAGCTCCCTCGGCAGTTTTCAGCTGTGCTACTATATACCACGTTCTATTCCACCCTCAGGATGAAGGGGCTCATTTTCCTCCATGTTTGCCAGGACC
>NC_043701.1:7169160-7205958 GCF_006229205.1 Suricata suricatta | reverse complement strand
TTTCCTTGCTTTCTCCATTCTTCTCAAGCCTGTATCCACCAGTGAGCTTCATTTCATCAGATTATTCACTTTCTCCCCACATGAGTGAAAGCCTCCAGTCAGGAGCTCCCTCGGCAGTTTTCAGCTGTGCTACTATATACCACGTTCTATTCCACCCTCAGGATGAAGGGGCTCATTTTCCTCCATGTTTGCCAGGACCTCTCTCCACCAAGTATGCCCTCTACGTCCTATCTGCCTGTTGGCTCTTCCTCCTCAGCATGTAACGTGTCCAGACCCCAGATGTATTTCTAAGTACTTATTTCCCCTCATACCCTAGTTTTATGAGGACCATGTATGTTTCCTCCATTCCCAGATACTCCTCCACAGCCCCCCCAATATTTTATTTTCCCTGTCACTCCACAAAAATTGCCCTCAGTAATGCCTTCAGTTACCTTATACCAAACCAAATGGATACCTTTCCATCTTGACTTATCATTGCCTCTTCCTTAGCACTTGATTCTGTGGACTTGAGGGCCACCATGTTGGTTGACTTCAGGGGGCACCACCCACATAGATTGGGATCTGAATTGGTAACTCCAGGAATTGTGTCCTGAGTGAGCTCTGGATGAACTTTCATCCCTCTTGAAAACTTCTTCTTGATCTTCTCTGATACTTCTTCACCCTGGTTTTTCCACACCTCTTTGAGTGCTCTTTCATACTCTCTGTCCAGAGTCCTCTTCCTCTTCCCACACTTAAAATCTGGTCTGACCATGGGCTCCCTCCGTGGCTTTCTTCTCTTTCACTGTGGATAGTGATCTTGGAATTGGTCATTCCCCAGTGACCTCACACTAAAGACTTAGTCTGTTTCCCCAGTGCTGACCTCTCTCAGGAATCCAAAAGCATTATTCATAACTGTCTCATCTTCTTACCCTTATACCCACAGATGCAAACTTTTCTCACTTTTGTAACAACCAAACTCTGGGATAGTCTTCACATTAATTGTAAATATGAGGCCAGTGAGCTCACTGTTAGAGATAACAGGTGGTCTATTAATTAGTCTGTCTTTCTATATGGACAACTCTGTATATCGCATAAAGAATGAATTTAGCATCAGAAGACAATTTAATTAGCATTCAGGCCCTACCCCTGGCAATGGAATTGGGGTAAAACCTAATCTCTGGTATTAAATCTCTCTGGCTAGAGTTTCAACCCTCTTCTCCATCCATGATAAGTGGACCTTCACCCATGCCCCATGCTTACTACTGCCTCGATACCTGGCCTCTCCAAATGAAAACACCTCCCCTCTTCTCTTCACCCACCCAAGTAGATGGGCCCAATCCTCAGTTCCCACCCTAGAGTCCATCTCCTCCCCAACCCCTGCCAGCTCCTAGGAGCTCTGTGTCACCTCAACCTCTCAGGCTATCACATGACCCTTATGGCCCTGCCCTGTTATTTAACACTTCCATCTGTACCTGTCATGTCTTCCCAGCCTGTTGTCATCTTAGCCATCAGTGTGTTCTCCACAGGGGTTCACACAGAACTAAGCACAGAGTAGGTACTCAATAAGTGTTTGCTGAACACACTTAAGGGACATAGGCAAGCAGAGAAGGGGAGTCGGATGACCAACACACTGAGAATTGGCAGAGAGAACGTCCTCTTCTAGAAGCTTTGAGAGATGGCCAGCTGACTCAGCCTACATGAGTCCCACTGGCCCTATAAGTTTTAGTGATTGGCACTGTTGCAACTTAAATTTCTGCTGAGTAGGGTCATAAATATTAACCTGAAAGCATAATAGTGAGAATGGCTCCTTCTTTTCACATCCCAGACCTAAAACAGAAATATTTGCCATCACGTCCAGAGTGTAATATCAATATATTACTGAGCATTGTGCTTATAAGAAAAACACATTTTCCAGGAAGTGTCATTGTTTATCTTGAAGCAGCGGATAGAAAATGATCTTTAAGATTTCTGGGACAAAACCCAAAGAGCTACTAAATTGGAAAGCTATGTAATGGCTAAGACGGCTTACCTCCAGATTAATTATGGATCCTCTATCATTTCAAGATTACATTAGGAAGGAAGCATGTCACCACCTGTGATCAATGGGTGGAATGTGAGACTTGGCTCCATCCTTTTAAAATAAATAAATTGAGGTTTGAAGAAAATTTGAGATCACTTTTGCCTGAGTAAAATAAAATCTGTTTAGCTAATTCCTTGGACTTGTGGGTTGTGTGGGAATCTAAAAATCTGCAACCTCCCTTCGCCAGATAACATTCCAAATGGAGGAGTCATTTAAAACCTAATGGTTCTGGCCTTGGTTTCTAACCAAAACTAAGCAAAAAGGCAAAAGAGAATAAAGTTGACATAAAGAAGGAAATTGGATTTTTTGTAAATAATATATCCAAAAACCAAAAAAGGAGACATAAAGAATGGAGGGAATTCTTCAGTATTTTTGCCATCCCCTGGAAAAAACTGTCTGGAACCTCTAATAAATCATATTAACACTCTTTTTTTTATTTAGCTTTTGTTTTTAATCAAAGTAATATATGCACCTTGTTTGAAGTATCAAACAGTTCTATGTGACTTATTAAGAAACACAGCCACCCAATTTTCAGATTTTTTGTTTCTTTTGGTGTTTGTCTCCAAATCCTTAGAGACCTTTATCTGCTACTTGAGGGGTCAGCAAATGTTTCCTGTAAAGAGTAAAATCGTGAATATTTTAGTCCTTGAGGACCATATGGTTTCTGTTGCAGTTATTCAACTTTGATATTATAGCATGAAAGCAGCCACAGACTGTATGTAAACAAATGGGTGTGGCTGTGTTCCAATAAAACTTTATTTACAAACACAGACGGCTGGGATGTGGGCCATACTTTACTGACTCCTGGGCTACTCCCTGAATTTCCATTTTTAGTCAGTCACTATCAGCTGAATTCTTACTATGGAAGATGAGGATTAGGCTTTTTTGCAGGCAATAGCTCCCCTCCACACACTTCCTGTGCAACCATCCTTCCAATAAGATGCTTCGCTAACTTAGCTTAAATCAGTTATTGGTGCTTACTTATCACAACTTTATGCCTGCTATTCATAGCTGAACCATGTAATAAAATCATGTTTCCTTTCTTGAACAGTATCTTATTCCTTTCCTTTCTTGAACAGTATCTTATTTCTAGAGCTAATAGTTATTGTACTTTTCTATTGTTTGATTTTCTATGAATTGATAATGTATGCAAACTTAAATTCTCTCTCAATTTTTAGAGTCTTTTCTCTATATGTTTTCACACATATAAAATAGTCTTTCTGTTTAATTTTCTTAAAGACATCTATCCAGAGAGTTCGGACTAGAAAGGCCAGTGTCATCCTCCACCTCCCTTCTCCATCATCATACAGACTTGACCTTGACCTCTAGATTGGGTAGAACTCCTCTTATCTGGCTTCTATGACCTCCTCTTCCTTGATCTACTCTCTTTGTTTTTTTCTTTTCCTGAATCCATCTTTCTGTAGCTCACTGAGAAAGGGTGCATGTAGGTTACATTTTCTAAAACATCACAAATCTGAAACACTCTTTATTCGCCCTCACTCTTAATTGAGGTTAAAACTGAATATAGAATTCTTAATTAGAAATTATTTCCCTTCAGAATTTTGAAGGAATTTTTTTGTTGTCCACAGTGTTGCTCTCAAGAAGTTCAACTCTATTCTAATTCTTGTTCCTTCACTCGAATCCAGTGTTTTTCCTCTCTAGAAGCGATTTTCTTTATTTATTTTTGAGAGTGGAAGATTGGGAAGGCCAGAGAGAGGTGGGAACAGAGGATCTGAAGCCGGCTTCAGGCTGTCAGCAGAGAGCCCAATGCGGGGCTTGAACTCAGAGACCATGAGATCATGACCTGAGCCAAAGTCAGACACTCAACTGACAGAGCCACCCAGGTGCCCCATCTCTTTAGAAGTTTTTATTCTCATTCTCTTCCTCCATTTTCTGGGATCTCCTGAATATTATTTGGTGTGGGCCTACTATGACCCTTTGTAGTAAGTACTCAATGGGTCTTTAAACCTAGAAAGCCATTCTTTTCAGCTCTAGAACATTTCCTTGAATTGATTTGGGGGGGACAATTTCCTGTCTTTCATTTTCTATTCTCTTTTTCTGGAACTTAAATTCAGATATCAAACCCCAGGACCTGATTTCCTAAATTCCTCATCTTTTCTCTCATTTGTTCAACTTATTGTGTCTGCTGTTGCCCCTAAATCTTGAGAGATGGCCTCAAATTTATTTCAGAATCACTCATTGAGTTTTGAATTTCTTTGTAATATCTTTAGTTTCCAAAAACTCTCTTTTTTTAATGTTCCTTTTTTATAGCATCTGTTCTTGTTTCATGGAAGTAATAAATTATCTCTCTGAGGGTACTAGCAATAATATTTTAGTTGTTTTTTTCCCTACTCAGCACCTATTCAAGTAGATTTTGTGTGTTTGTTTGTTTCAGTCTTCTCCTGTGTTTGAGACATTTCTTCAAATGTCTGATGACCCTTTCACTAGCACACAAATTTAAGAGTGAGGCACTAACAATATGACTGAAACTTTAGAGCCCACAAATGCAACCTGTCACCTGTGGGCTTCACTAACTGAGGTGATTTGGGGGAAACCTCTGACATCATCATCACTGAGTTTTTTTCTCTTGGGCCACTCAAAAGTTCCAGTAAAGCATCTTCTACTCTTGCCTGTAGGGTAGACACCAAGCTATCATTGATCACATCTGAGGGAGAAGAGGGCTGTAGGGTTTCAACATTCAGTTTGTAAGCTTTAACTTAATATCTCTGTTTTCAGGACAGAACTGCTACCTAACTTATGCCTAGAGAACCCCAGAAAGGCTCTCTGCTAAATCCTCTTCAGAGAATAAGTCTTGAGTCTTCTACCCAAATGAAGGAAGAACAGTTGTCTAGTACAGGAATATAGGGACCTAACTGTTTCTAACAAACTTCCAGGGAGCTTTTCTGTTTTCAGCTCCACCTCCACACCATATTCAGTGGTAACTCTTGCCAGCAATTGCTTACCTTGGGGGTTTTTTCCATGGTAATTGGGTTGCTTCTCTGCCCTCCCCAATGGTCAAGTATGTTTCCTTCGATTTGCCACCACTGAAGATGGTTCAGTTGCTTTTCAGTTTCCAAAACACTGTAATGCCCTCCTCTGTTCTTTGTTCTTAATGTTTTCTTGTATTTTAACTCTTTACCCTCATCTCCATGGGACTTACAGAGAAAGCAGTAGTACATGTATGTGTCCAATTCACCCTTTTTAACGAGACACCTCCAGAACTTCTGTTTTATAGGAAGTTTGAAGTACCCGTTGAAAAGACACATTTTTTAAATATTTTGATTTATTAAAATAGAGGCATGGCATTATTTTAATTTGCTTTTCAGAAGAATTAATTGGTTAATTAACAAACTCACAAAGAATTCTTTCAAATAGTGAGGTTTTGCTGTTAAAACTAATCTCACATTTTAAAACTGTATGATATTTCTTCCTCCCCCAACAGTGACTTTCCTTCTTGCTTAAGAATGATTCCAGGAGAGGGGCACCTGGGGGGCTCGGTCAGGTAAGCATCCGACTCTTGGTTTCAGCTCATGATCTCTCACGGTTTGTGAATTCAACCTCCACACTGGATTCTGCAATGACAGTGCAGAGCCTGCTTGGGATTCTCTCGCTCCCTCTCTCTCTGCTCCTCCCCTAATCACTCTCTCTCTCTCAAAAAAAAAAAATAAATAAACTAAAAAAAAGAAAAGAAATAAAAAAAGAACAACACCAGAAAAGAAAATGAAATCATATATAGTTACATGTGAATTATATATCATAAGATTATCTATAAATAACTTTAGAATTATAAAAATGAATATATGTTTATTATAGAAAACTTGGCAATATACAATAAGCTTAAAAATCAATCATATTCTCAACAATCACAGAAAGCTTAATAGTTTAACAGCATGTTGTCCACATACTATACATACATGGTGAAGAACTAATATACCTACACATCTGTATCATTGTCAATTAACTTTTAAAAAAAACGTTTATTTATTTTTGAGAGACAGAGAGAGACAGAGCATGAGCAGGGGAGGGTCAGAGAGAGAGGGAGACACAGAATCTGAAGGCGGCTCCACGCTCCGAGCTGTCGGCACAGAGCCCAACATGGGGCTCAAACCCACGAACTCTGAGATCATGACCTGAACTGAAGTCAGATACTTAAGCGATTGAGCCACCCAGGCACCCCTTCTATTAACATTTTTAAATGAATCCAATTTTTAAAGTTTGATATATGTATGGCTAGATTTTCTGAAAGACTTCTGCTGTATAAAGAACGCTTCAGTGATGAATTCAAGTTTGTTTGTTCTTTGAGCTTATTTGTTGAAGAATGATAAGTCTACTGTAAATATTTAAAATTCCACCCTACATACAGTTGTCAGACACAACCCATTTCATAGCCATTTGTGCCTGCAGGAGACCCATTCTCTTGCCTTGAGGCTTCAAACTGGGAAATCATCTTATTTGACCTGAAGCCTTCAGTGGAGATGAAAATGTTAATTGCTCTGGTTACAGACAGGATAGTTGTAGGAATGAATAACCAGAAAATTTGTGAATTACTTTTTTGATATTTTAAACCTGTCAGTCATCTTTCTAGCCTGATGGAAATATTTGGATAAAGCACCATTCTTGGATTTTTGCTTTCATAAATGGATTTGGGTTTTACAAATCCTGTTTTGCCTACCACTGAATCACTGTATAGACTTACAAAAACTTATGGTGAAGGCAAAAAGTATTCCTTCAATGACGTACAGCTTCCAAAATGTATTTGTATTTATTATTTATTAAATATGTGTTGAGATCCTGTTTCTGGCTTGACCTAGTGCTTACTATCCTCTCCTGAGCATCTTTCTTAGTACAAGAAGAAAATTCATCATCTGGAGAGAAAGAAAAAGCAGGGGAAAAAATTGATGGCAAGAATATGGCAAGAACCCGGGCCCAAGAACCAAGGGGTTTAGGAATAAGGAAGTGGATAAATGGGAAGCTGGCCTTTAGACTACAGGGAGCCTGGGTCTGAGTCGGAGCATGACCAGCAATCAGGGCAGTGTGCCTGTTGCCCTCATCTGTACCAGACTCCGGGACGGAATTAAACATCTAGGTGGTATTTGATGGAGATGTGAGGATTTCCGAGACTCCAGGTACATAAAACTAGGTAGGTTCTGATAGTACCCACCAGGTCGAACTTATACTTATTTTATGCAGAGGTCTATATAAATTATGATCTGCTTTCCCAGATCTAACACAAAGGACAAGAATGACCCGGGTGACATATTATAGACAGGCACATTCACTACAAGTAAGAGCAGGCAGCTAGATAGATGCTTCTCAGCAGGAGAAGAGATAAGATTCAAGGAGTCACACATCCGGGCTGTTCCTCTGGGACTCTCTCCTGTGGAACCTAGCTCTTAGAATCAAGAGAGTTTCTTGCAGACCAATCAATAGCAGTGAGAGTGAGAGATACCTAGTAGTTAGCTCATTCCCCGTCCCTGAGATGTGGGGGAGATAAACTCCCTGCTGACATGAGGCTGTTGATTGCTTTGCCCCCCCTCCCCTTTCTCATCTCATTAGCACAGTGAGTGTTCACACCCTTCAGTGTGGATGTGATGGGTGTTAATGAACATAACCCATCTGTGTAGCTCGTGTGTGTGTGTTTTTTTTTCCTAATAAATCTAAGGACAGGCTGCAAGCAAGCGGAAAGGGGAGAGCGGCTGTCTGGAGGCGCCTGAGAAAATGAAGCAACTAGAGTTGGACTGTTTGGTGAATCCGAAAAGATCAGAAACTTCCTGAACTGCTTTGAGGTGTTAGTGCCTTGGTGTGCGGACACTTGTGACTCTGCATAGCCTTGCCTACATTCAAATTAGGCTCATTTGTAAACAAAGCAGATGGCATGGCATGTAAATTGTAGGAACGCTGTTAACCTTTGCAAATGGGCTTCGTGGTCCGAATGGGTAATTACATATCTCTTCCCATTAGGAATTACAACCTCATCAAGATTCTACACCCCACTTTTAATTTGGGATCTCCATGTGACAAGAGGGATTTATTGCGAGAGGGTAGAAGGAAAGAGGGATGTCGCTGTCTCTCTGGAGGAGAGTGATGATGGTCAGAAAAGAACAGATCAAAGAATAAGACATCGCTCTGTTATCGCATCTTACCAATTCTGGCCTGCATTTTCCAAGTTGTCAGTAATCAAAGCATTAGGAAAGGAATTATAACTTCTTCTCCTGAAGGATTTCTTTCAATAATTTCCTAATAACATGCTACTTTTGATTGCTTATAGGCTATTCCTGAAGAATTTATGATCTAAGGTACTATTTGTCAGCATTGGCTGTTTGTCAATGAGTGAAGAGACTGATGAATTGGCTATTAACATAGATAAGAAAGCGGATTGATTAAGTCCACGTTGTATTTAGTAATATGCTAGACAGCAGGAAGGCATGGAAAATACATTTGGTAATAAAGAGCTACTTTTTCCTTTATATTCCATTAATATTGCGTATTTTATTCTGATAAAATAGATCCTGGCTATGATGAAAAAATCATCGCATGTGATCATATGTCTTCACTATAAAATTGAATTCGATGGAAATTTTTAAAACTTTCTCAATGCAAAAATAATCATGATATCACAATCCTTTGTCTTTTCATTATCTCCAAAGGTCACTCCATTCATCTTCTTAAAAGCCTTATGCGTAGAATCATTTTTGCTAGGTAGAGCTGCATTTGTGATTACATATTTAAATGAACACTTTCTCTCTTTATTTGGGGAAGGCATCCTGGCCTTTTTATCTAAGCCAACTGTATTGGAGGTGCTAATGATGTGCCACCCCCCCCCCCAGGGGGCTGCTATCCATTTCTCCCTGAGCCTTGTCAACCACTGGCTAGGATTTAGGAGACCACATTCAGATCTTGCAGAATGGATAGCCTCGTTCTGTCTAGAAATTTCATCAGTTTTCTTTTTTATATTGCACTGGACTGTGGAAAACAACAGATAGAGATGGATCCCAGATGGAGATCTGAGACCTAATAAGGAAGTGTTATGTGCCTACCATGTGCCACACCACCGCGAGACCCTGAAATAACAACGAAGGTGAATCAGACATGCCATCACTAAAGTTCCCATAGTCTAGACTATGACACATGCAAAAATTAGTGTATTACCTGGTAGAAAGTTAAAAGGATTTGTTTCAACAACCTCTTAATAAGGTGCTGTATTGTTAAGTAATTTCTGAGGAATTCATCTACGATACTACTTGTGAAGGTAGGCTCTTTGCTGATGAGTGAAGAGACTGACAAGTTGGCAGATTATCTGATATATATGCGTTCAGATTAAAGAGAGGTTCTTTCTAATAATGGGAGGAGCATCTGGATGAAAATCCACTCGAACAAGGGCACTGAACAAAGCCACAAAGAAGACCAGAAGTCAGGGCAGGTAGCAAATGTGGCTATGGATGGTGCACTTGGTATGAAAGAAACAGGTAGGATCATGGAGGCTGAAGCCCAGGTTAAGGAATTTGGACTTTTATTTGGCAGGTAATCAGAGCTGTTGAATTTTTTTTTTTTTCAAACAGTCAACTACACTGTGGGCAGACAGCTTAGCAGAAGGAAGTCAAGAATTCCAATCAAAATGTTTAGGGTTTAGGATTCAGAATCCAGAAAAAGAAACCTATCAAAACAGCAAGGGAGGGACTTGGCTCTGATACAGACATCTCTCCAGGATCATAGCACTGGCAGGAGGAGAGGTTGGGTCGGGGGTGGACAGGGGCCAGCAGCAGAGGAGTGAAATAGAGACAGAAAGTAGCTTTCCCAAAGCAAAGGAAAGGTTTTTTTAGCTTAGTACATCATCATGGTCAAATTTATCAAACAAAATTATTTTTCCCATTTAAAGGAAATGGTACATATGCTGTATCCAAAATAGCTCCCCAAGCAAAGTTAGGCTGAGGTGTAAGTTAGATCCATTCTCCCAGCAAAGGAACAAAGTCCCTTAAGATCCTAGATGGAGAGAATTCATGCATTTTACACAATGTGTACAATGCAGTCACCAGGCAAAATAATCTCTTAATGTTTTCTTGACATGCTGAGAATAAATTTCCCTAATTTTTACATGCAGTGTCTTGTTGTAGGAACATGTCTCTAGGGAAAAACGGGGAGAGAGGAAAGAGACAAGAAAAAAATACATAATAATTTATAAATCACAACAGATTTCTAGCTGAGATTTACCAAGAGAACTGTACAATTCTTTAAATTTAGGGGAAACCATCAGAAAAAGGAATTAAGCCTTGTGACCAAATGCCTATATTTCTGCTCTGTTTTGCCCACTATTGTACATTTTGAGGGAAACTTAAGAAACAAATGCAATAAGAAATATACCTGCAAGAGCCCCATAACCTACTAATATTTTGGTATAAAATAGTAACACACTTCTAGATGTATACATTTTATGCTTATCTTTCATCTCTCCAGGACAATGGTTTTCTATATAAATTTATCATAACTTTAAAACTAGTTGCCAAAGAAGCAGACTTATCTCTAAGTTGTACTTGAGCACATCCTTTAGAGTTTCTTCTGGAATCAAGGAGTTAATGTGTTGCTTCAATATAATACAACAAAACAATACAATTGAATGGTGCTAACATTCTTTTGAACTTCCATAGTCTAGTTATCTATTAGTTTATTCAACTTTATCTCTCTTATTCTCAAGCCCTCCATCCAAGTCATTCACCTATCTATTGCCTCAATAAATACCGTTACTGTTTTTTTCTTTCTTCCTCACCTTCAACTTTCGTTAATGGAATAGCAGGCATGCACGCGCACACACACACTGCTTTCCATTTTCCAAAGTCTACCGATCCTTCGTGGCCAGGCTGAAACTTCCCCCTGAAATCTTCTCCAAAATATGGCAAATGATTTTGACTTCTTCCATCTCTGAGTCCTATAAATCAAATGGTTGATGGCATTCATTTGACTAATGAAATCAATGACATCATTATCATTACAGTCACCACAATGCTGGTGCCCCTCCGAACAACACTGGAATGTCAGGTGTATTAGCTCCATGTTACAAGTCAAGAAACTGACGTTCCAAAAGTTAAATAACTGTCAGAAGTCCTATAGTTACCAACTCATTGGAGCAGTCATGGCTCAGGCCAGCAACTACTGGCTTGGAAATCCATAGTCTTTCTTTTGTGCCACTTGGCTTCCCAGTCATGGATTTCCTTGTGTTATTATTTAACAAATTTGTTTTGTGCATGATTCTAGAAGGGGGTAAGTCTTTGGAAAACTGTTGCTTCATTGCCCCACTGTGCGTACTTTTCACTTTGCTGCACCCATATAAAGTGTCTAGTTAATATTGAAGGAATTCAGTTAAAATGAATTCCTGTCCTGTGGGCCTTTATCTCAAGTTCTTCTTTAGTTATAGATGGATTATCACCATCACCTCTAACTCTTTTTAAAGAATTGCCTCTTCCTTGATTCTATGTGAATTGTTTTCAACCCACTGTACTAATCGAGACAGTCAGCATCTGTGTCCATTATTTAAATGTGAGCTCTTAAAAACACAAACATTTGTGGGTCAAAAACTAGGGGAGAGTAAAATACATCACTGGAATTGTAAAGAGGAGACAGGTTGGAATAGCCATTTCCCTCGCTGCTGTCCACGGAGTCACTCTTTTCATCCTGCCTGTTTGTAAAGACAAGAGGAAGACTTAGGTGTCTCTGAAGTTCATTCTCCTTCCAAATGAAGGCACTGCATCATAAGTATCATACACAGGCAACAACCAGGAAGTGGCAGGGGAGTGGAAATGGACCCTTGTGTATCCTGGGAAGCTATCCATACTTCCTTACTCAATTATCACTTCTTATGGCCTTCCCTGTCCAATGTTTTAAAAATTATAAATCTTACCACATGCATGCCACACCCCTCTTCTCTCTGGTTTATCTTTTTCCATAGCTCATGTTTACCTCTGGCATCTGATGCATTTCACTCAGTTGTTTGTGATACTTCTCCTCCCACTGGAATGTAAGCTCCATGAGAGTAGGGATTGGAGTCTGTTTGTTTTGTTCTTTGCCATACACTCAACACCTATAACAATGGGACACAGAGGAAGTACTTAAGAATATCTGTTGAATGAATGACATAAATTGTAAGCAGAACATTTAAGGGTGTTGAGAAGCCATCTTAAGAAAAACTCACTCTTCCTTTGTTTCAACACCAAATGTATGGAGAGTTCCCCTGACCAAACAGTTCTGAGTAACATCACCTGGGTGGCCTACAGTTCAATTCAATTCTGACACTCTCTACCTGGAGAGAGTACTACCTCCCATAGGTTAGGGGCTTGGTCCCATAAGACTGCCCCCCCCCCCACCACTGCACTTCAACTGTCAACCACAAGTCCTGTTGTCACCTGTGCTTTTGACCAATCAGCTATGGGTTGGAGCTTCTCATGAACCCTTTTCAAGATCCATTTATTTGTTAGAGCAACTCACAGAACTCAAGAAACAGTTTACTTTCTGTTTACCAGTTTCTTATAAATAAGTTATGATAAAGGAAACAGATGAACATCCAGGTGGAAGAGATGCAAAGAGCAAGGAATATGGGAAGTGGCCCAGAGCCTCCATGCCCTCTCCAGGGGATACCACTCTCCCAGCACCTGTTCTCCAACCCAGAAGCTCTCTGAACCCTATACTTCTGGGATTTTTATGACGTCTTCATCATGCAGGCATGATAGATAGTTAACTCCATTCCCCTCTCTGGAGAATGAGAGGTAGGGCTGAAAATTCCAAGCTTCTAATCATGGTTTGGTCTTTCTGGTAACCATCTCCGATCCAGGACCCCGCCAAGAGTCACTTCATTAGAAAAAAAAGACACTGCTATCACCCAGGAATTTCCAAGGTATTTAGGAGCCCTTGGGTCAGGGATGGGGTCAAAGACCAAATATTAAAGCAAAACATGTTCCTAATGCTCTTATTGCTTGGGAGATTATGAGGGTTTAGGAGCCCTGTGTCAGGAACTGGGGGCAGATATATAGATATAGATACAATTTCTATTATTTAACAGAAGTCATAACCCATTCTAATCAGGCAGAGAAAAGGGTTTAAAATTCCTATCACTTACTCCTCAGTTATGTGGAAACCATTGAAAATGTCTATGTCAAAGTGATCAATTGCCTCATTTCTGCAGAATCAGCTTTTAACATACATGGCAAACTCTATATGCTATCCAATGGCAAGTGAGATCTAGAGTGAGGCCATTCTTGTGAAATTAATGGACAGTTTTTTATCCTTCCTGTTGTGTGACATTCCAGAGCCTCATAAAGTAATAGCACAGAACATCCTTAAATAGAATCTTTAAGTCTCTTTTCACCTTCACTGTTTATTTTTTTAAAAAACTATTTTTTAAAAAAGAGGAAGAAGAAGAAGTTTTATTTGAACACTATACTTCTGATGTCCTAGGAATCCATGATAAAGACCTATCATCACAGGACCTTCAGAAATAGAAAAGTATCAATTTAATCTGAGATTCCAGAATCTGTCTAGTTTTAAACATCATCTGTTTAACTACCTAATGGACTTAGATCACAGCTAACAGAGACCATCTGGTGCTGTCCTTCCTTAAAGAAAATGTCTGGAATGGACATTTCAGAGAAGCAGACAGGTGAGAAACTCTCCAATATTCAAGCTACTGTCAGCTCCAGTAGAAAATCACTTCAGCATAGAAAGTTGCCAAGGAGATGCCCAAGGGCTCTATTTATCCGTTATGACCACATCTCTACCCATGACACTAAACCAACAGATTTATTTATATTTATTTTTATAGCCATGACCCCAAACCAACAGATTTATTTTAAGATAACAACATATATAACTTTTAAACTAGCAAGCATGGTAAACCTCATGACTAATGAATCTGCTATTACTCAGCAAAAGCTTGTGGGTACCTTCCTCACTGCCAGCTCCTCTTTCTCCTCCTCAGTTGTTTTCAGGTATCCACCCTTCTCTGCACAGCCAAGAACTTCAGAGAGGCTGTGTCCCTCCCTAGCATTAGGGTGCACAGAATAGAATGAGAAAGATCAAAGTTTATGGATGGATCCTACCAGGAAGCTATACATCCACCAATAAACTTCCATTTACTATCTGAAAATACCATGCCTCTACTTACTCCTTGTTTGCTTTTGGACTTCCCTGTTGTGTTGGTCCAGCCCAAAGAGTCAACCCTCACTGCCTTTTATTACCACCTGGAGAGCTTTTAAAAACCTGCAGATGCCCAAGTACACTGAGAGAGAGAGCCTATTTCTGTGGGACCGAGGCTTCTCAGACTGATTACTACAGGTTGTGGGTCAATATTCTGTTGTCACATCAGTCTGGCCATTGTCCTTTGAATATTTACAGGCATTTGGGCCCATGAGATAGAGAGTATCTTTTTAGGAATTTAGTAGTGAAAACAACATTGAGGATCAGAAAGGCCACAGCTGATACCCCATGCCCACCCTTGAAAAGGAGTAAGTCAGAGAAAGTTCACTCAAGCACTCTGGCCCAGGGTTGCCATTTTTGGAAAGACCCAATCATAGGCATGGACCCTTTTCATCAACACTGTCTTCTCTATGCTACTTTAGGGTGAGGTAGAATCTATCCCAAGACTGTCTCCTCTCTGTCTGATGATGGACTTAGAACCTTCAGCATGGGTTAGGACACCTGCCAGTCTCCCTAGAACTGGATCCTGATCACCTTGGGGATTCTCTGGTGTTCCCAACAACCACTGCAAGCTTCCAGGGGTTAAGTTAGTTGCCAGCCAGTTAAAAAGTTAAACTCTGTTTTTTATATGACCTAGATTGAAAAAGAGGAAAAGAGACTCTAAAGGCATCAGAAGCTCAAGAAAATGCCAAGAAGGCTAGAGTGTCAGGAAATCCCTGGGTGGTTCAAGCACATTCATTCTTTATTCATTCAACTAACAGTTCTTGAGAACCTGCTATGGACCAGGCTCTGTAGCAAGTGTTGGACACCATGAGGGTGGAGAAGACCTGGGAAATGTTTAGGTGAATGTTAAGATGCCGGCAGTAGGCTCAGAGTACAATAGGAGGCAGGACAGGAGTTGAGGTTGGCCCCAGGATTCAATGATGAGAGGCCCGCCTGTGCTGTTACAACCAAGGAGACCCTAGAAGAGGCTTTGAAGGGAAAGGTCATGAGGTAAGGTTGGTGATCACTTATCCCACTGGACAAGTACCCACTGGATTACTGGGGTCAAAAATACCACCAGTTAGAGTTCGTGCTTCGTTCCCTCTTCATCTCACAGACAGGAGCCCTTGAATATGCTGTCCCCTCTTATTGGAATGTTCTTCATCCAACATGATGCCTGGACTAACTCTGACTCACCTTTCAGTTGACTAGATATCACTTCATCCAGGATGCCTTCCCTGGTGCCCCAAAGCACAGTGAGGACCCCTCCCTACAGCTCCTTCCCCGGGAATCCCTTAGCCCCCTGCCTCATGGAGCCATGTTGACTGAACTCAACACCACTACCCAATGACAGCAAGCGTCTGACCCATATGACATAAGCAGCCAATATGGACTGAAAAATGGATGAATCTAATGGCCTGCTTACTTCTCTAAAACACCCAATAGACACAAATTCCCCAATGCCTAGTACTCTGCCTGGCTCATGACAGCATTCATTGACTGTGTGGGAGGGCAGGATCAAGAAAATGAAAGTGACTGCCTTCTGTGCATCCTTGGACCACTCTAAACCATAGTGCTCCATGCAGTGCACCCCTTTGCCCTCTCACCTGCCCCCCACCCCCAGCTGAGGGAGGGCCTGACCATGGCTCTTCAAGCTCCTAATTGGTTAACTGACCTTTAGTGTAAAAAAAAAAAAAAAAAAAAAAGTTTAACCCACCAGAATTTCTTTCTTGAAACTTTACATAGTTGGAGTACTGCAAGCCACATAACCACCCCCTACTGGTGGTATTATTGCTGTGTTTTCACTGTGCCATAGGAGCAGCCATGGGAAGGACCTACAATTTATTATTTCTCAAGAATTTTAACCTTTTATTGGCAATGATGGAATGGAAGGCATTGTTCTCCTTCTGATATTTGTGGGAATAAAGCAAAGCCTTCTTCTTTCCCTGTGCACCAAGAATGTTCTTGATACTCACAGGGCTGATCCTGTAGGCACCTTAAATCCCTTAAATGCCACTCCATGTGTCCAGAGTTTCTGTGAGCCTGAACATCTGGGTCAAATCCCTTTCTAGGAAAGGAAGACTGGAGTGAACCAGCTCCAGGTTCCAAGAAGCAATGGGCAGGTGAAGCATGGCGATGGGAGGGAGAAGACAGAGGAAACCACTCTAGTAGGTGCCACAAAGCCAGGGTCTTTATATTAATATACATGTGTAAAAGGACCACATTCTACCTAGCAGAATCAGGACAGACTAAGAGAGAAGGAAAAAATCCATAAACATTCGGTTCAACCGAGTACAAATCGTAATTACTCTAATTATTTTTAAATTGCACATCTATCACACGGCATTGAACCCATGTAAGTTTTATCTGCTCCCCACACAAAATTCCAGATTTTCTATATTACACCTTTGTATTTTATTCTTCAGATGACTAGATGTGGTGCTTCACTCACAATTAGAGGGAGCACTGATTGTGAACAGGTTGCTCAGAGAGAAAGGATTATTTGCTTGACTGGGATTGGGGGAGGGGGGCTGGTAGTTCTAGAAAAGAATGCATTGAGTCTTGGTTTATAGCATAAACATCTTTATTCAGAGCAAGCTCTTCTGAATCCCACAATGTCCATGGTCCATGATAATATATTACAATTAGACTTGGCTAGCCGCAAAATACAGCGATGTGTTTTGGGTACTAAAACAGACTAATTCTTCCTGCTAACTGAAAAAATTTTCACAAATTATTGTCAATCAGACATTGAAAAAGGCTCCAGGGGAAGAGCAAGAAGCAACATTATTCATGCCATTTAAAACTAAACCAGGCCATCAATTTATCTGCCTCTCAGGCTATTTGTCCTTTTTTTGAATAATGCTTCGGGGATCAATACTGGGGAGGGGGGCAGCTGCAGAGCAGTTTGTCAGTATAATTGTTTGACCATAAATCTGCAGAAAGCAAAATGGGGTTCAAATCGAGTATGAAATAGGATCACAGAACCTCCTTAGAGCGCCATTATAAAGTGATGTGCTTTTAATTACCTAAGTTTGATATGCCTCTTACCCCCAATTCCAATGGCATTATAAAAGTAGTTGAGGAAGCCATGTGTATTTATAGGGATCAGATAAACTGGTGTTGGAGTTCCTTCCGTGCTACTCACTGGCTCCTTGGCCCTGGGTGTCCTCATCCATAAAATGAGGAATAATAACAGACTTGCCTCATCAGCTGTTGAGAAAATTAAAATAAAGTAGCTGGTGCTTTTAGCACGTGAGGCCGCATATAGTGAGGTCCAGGAAGTGCCATGGGGCACGGGCCGCGTCCGCTCTGTTCCTCCTTGTACCCTAGGACTGACCACAGCATATGGCATATGACAGACATGCCAAAAATATTGGTTAACCGGACTATTGAAGGATAGTTGAAATGATATTATTTTACCAAAGAGGTGTTTTAATGGCTGTGCAGTATTCCATCTCATGGCCATAATGGCTTAACCTTTGATCTCTGTGTACGTCTGGGTATTCAGTATATTTTTACAAATGTCTCTGTGATTGACATCTCTCTCCATATGCCTTTGTTTGGAGGACCAGGGGCTTCCCAGAATGGCAGCAGAACAGGCCATCGAAGTCTGAAAAATAAATCTTTGATCAACATAGAGACAGAGACTGTGTGATCATCCTCAAAAGCCAGGCCAAGTGAGAATGGTAGCGTGGGGTGGACGCTGGTGCAGATTCCTCGTGCGAGGCACAAAGAAGCTGCACCTGACCCAGGATTTGGGCATGTCTGGGGAGAGGCAGGTTGTGGGTTAAAGGGGCCCATTTTCTTGAGGGATCCCAGGGTCTCTTGGGCAAGAACCTAATCAGGGGAAGAGCAGTCAAAGGGAGAAGTATAGCCCATTTGGAGGTAAGAGAGGCAGCAGTTTAGATGTGACTGCCCATCAAGTGGCCTAATGCAGAGTGAGGAAGTCCTCAGGAAATGACTACAAGGAATGATCAAGACTGGTTGCAAATAGCTAGGCAAGGGAGTCACGGGGAGCATCTCAGACTTTGGAAGAAACACGAGAAAAGTTGGGAAGAGGGATTGTCCTGCATCATAGAGAGAGTCCCTGCTGTGGCCCCACAGTTCTGTAGCTACAGGGACAATCTCCAAGGCTTCCACAGGAGCCACACGGGCACTAGCACTTGGCCGTGACAGCAAGAGCACCCAGGCCCAAGTATTCAAAACCAGCCTCCAGCACCATGGCCAGCATACCTCTGCCAGCCAGGGGAGTGCTGTCACTGTCTTGATAAACAAGGAGGGAGAGGTTCATGAATGCTTTGCTCCAGAGGGGAGGACTGGCCATGCCAGGCCCTGCCTGGGGGCCCCAACATTTGTTGGGGAACACTTTGGGAGAGTGGGGAGACAGAGGTTTCTGAAAAGACATAGCCAGGGAAATGCTGCTTTACTGACATTGAAATGCTACTTTGAGGCCCACGCCAGTGTTTGCAGATGGCTGCATTCTCCCCTTTGTCCTTACACCTATCTGTCCTTGAGGTGGCACCTTTCAAAGATGGGGAAGATGAGGTGCTAGGAGCTGGGGCACCTGGTCTTCATGTCTGCATTTAGCCAGTTCCCTCTCAGCTGCACTGAGCCTGGAGGAAATAGAAACATGACTAAGCTAGTGTATATTCTGCCAACCCAGGGAAAATATAATTAACACGACAGCTAGACTCAGCAAAGCCCATGGGAACATCCAAGAGGGAGAGGGCTCCTGCAGCTCAAGGTGACGTCAGAGAAAAGGAAAGGCCACTCTCTCTAATCCCACTGTGTGCTTCTCTCTCATGCCTGCAATCCAATAAAGGGAAAAGACAGGAGACCTGGGGCAGCCTTGCTATTGAAAAGAACCTACTGCCTCTAGGAGTCATCAAGGGGAGTCTGGCAGAGAAGAATGGGTTTACGCAGCTCTGATAATGCACTTCCCGCAGAGACAAGAACCCACCCAGACACAGGGAAGGCATGAGGGACCAGTTGCTGTTTCTCACATACACACACCTACCTTATAATTACGCATCAAAAGACAGGAGGTCAGCCAGTTAGCAGCCCCTGAGAGCTGAATTGTGAAGCTGCTCCCCAGCAACAGCCTCCTAAAAGGAAAGGCAAAAGAAAACGGATTGCTTTTTTTCTTTTACCTTTATCTATTTGGTTTGAGAGAGAGAGAGAGAGAGAAAGGGAGAACCTGCTATCAGCTTGGTCTTGCAAACCATGAGATCATGACCTAAACCAAAATCAGGAGCTGGATACTTTACACTGAGCCACCCAGGCCCCCCAGAAAACTGGTTTCTAATCCATTTAATTGGCATTTCCTTTCCCTCTGGCAACTCATATCTGATAAATTTTATAGTTGTTTATACATTTTTATGTCCTAACCCTAACCTTTTTGATACTTCAACTGTAGTATTCTCTAAAGCTTTTATTTATTCTGCCATCTTTTCATGACTTCAACAAGTTAGCGCCCACTCTCATACAGCTGCCAAACTGTATGGGCAAATGGTCACGTGACTGCCTCGCTCCCCACTTGCCCATGTGTATTTATGTCTGTCTTTCTGCACATCTGTCTGAACATTCGGGCACTGACAAACTGTTGGGGTGAATATCTGCCTTTCACTATGAGACTAGATTCATTGATATATTCATTCCACATAAAGAACACTGATACTGGGTTTGAATCCAATGTCAGAATTGTCTCTGACTGGTTCTACCCTATTTCACAGACTTGGAGTGAGGACGTAATGAACTCTGCCCACAGACATAGTCTCATGAGAAGTCATAGCTTAATGCCAGTCTTAAGAAGACGTGACATATGGAATGCTATGGCACAGCTTAATCTAGTTTCACGTACAGAAATATGGAGAAGAACAAAAGAGCTGAAGATCCCACCTCAGGAATGGAGGAAGGCCACAGATGTGCAGAAGTTGACATGTTGCTCAGGGTCATGTTTTATTAATGAGTGACAGTGGGGATGGTCTTTTTTTTTTTTAAGTTTAGTTGCTTTTAAATAGAGATTATCTTCTTAAGAAGAGGACAGCTCTAACCCATGCTTCCTGTTTGGTTGATAAGAAAGAAAAAAGTAAAAGTAATAGGTATACTCCAAACCAAGTGTGTAGTCATTTAAATGACTGGTACAGACAAGAAAATGCAGGGAGGTTTTCCATTTCACCCCAATCTGGAGCCATCATTGAAGAACTAAATGTCGGGGTGCCTGGGTGGCTCAGTCAGTTAAGCCTCCAGCTTCGGCTCAGGTCAGATCTCACGGTCGTGGGTTCGAGCCCCGAGTCAGGCTCTGTGCTGACAGCTAGCTCAGAGCTTGGAGCCTGCTTCCGGTTCTGTGTCTCCTTCTCTCTCTGCCCCTCCCCCTCTCATGCTCTGTCTCTCTGAATCAAAAATAAATATCTGTATCAAAAATAAATAAAACATTAAAAAAATTAAAAAAAAAAAGAACTAAATGTCACCAACCGGTATCCAAAATGGATACACTCACATTCCTTAGGGAATAGTTTTAAAAGTTACTGGTTTTGACCTTAAAAATGAATCATTCGTTAGGAAACCAATCTCTTGGATGTTTTCAAATGTAAAACACTCAAGTTCATCACCAAAATCCCAATAACATGAAAAGAAACTTACTAGGCGTATCTTTGAGGCTCCTCTTGGGCAAAAATACCCACTGCCTTCCCTAACGATGAGACTTGAGGTAAATAACTCCACTTCTCTGAGTACTGAAGATGTCCCAGCAGGAAAGGATAACAATCTTTCTCTCCCAGGTTTACAGGCTGAGGTAACAGGCGAAGGTCCATGGCTGAGACGCGTTCATTTATCCACTCAGTCGACCAGCATCTATTGACCGGCCCAGGTACTGTGCTGGCTGCGGGAACCTACTGGCAAACAACATAGGACAATACCCTGGATTTCTCTTACTTCTTCCCTGGTGCTGCCGTCCATAAAGCCTGCTAAACCTGATCGCGTCCCTGCTGGACACACAGCCCTATGCTTGTCTTCCCTCTGCTTTGCTCTCTGATCCTCTAGGAAGGCCTCCCTGCATGGACAAATCCGAGTGGCTCCCCACCCCCACACACACACCCTCATTGCCTTGCTTACCTCTCCACCAGGAGCCTCAGGTATTTCCTTACTGAGAAAAGTAAGGGCTTTCATTGCGTCCTAGGAAACAATACATGGCCCTAGGTTTGGTGGCTCTTAAACTCACATTCCCAGCACCGGCCCTAAGCGGCTGCAAAGAATCATTGGGGGAGTTCCTTAAAAACGCGGATTCTCTGACCCTGCCCCAGACCTAGGGGGAATCACATGATTTCCCTGTGAAGCCGGGTTGGGGAACCACTCTCTGGGGTACCACACTGTTGTTGTTTGGTCTTTGTAGAATCAGCAGCCATTTATTGCCCTCCGCTACTTCTTCCAAGATCTGACCCTTCTTATCCGCTTCTTGCCCCCCTCTCCAAAGCCTTACTATTTATTCTTTCTAATCTCACACACAGAAATCTCTACTCCTCACTGCACAGAATAAAAAGGATTGAACTTTTATGTATTTTTAGGTAACTCTGGGCCCGTAACTCTGCACCACAGAGTCTACGCTATAGATTGGATTAAGGACACTCACTGGGAAATTCCAAGCTTAAGCCTGTGATTTCTCCATAGTGAATAAGCTCTTGATCATACTGCCTCCCATACCTCCTGAGAGAAAGGAGGGAGAGAAGCAAGGGACCACTTTTTTTTCAGCTACAACATGTTTTTTAATTTACACACAGAAAAGTTCACACTTGTAGAATTCAATGAGTTTTGGCAAATGCATATATTCAGAAAACCACCACCATAATCAACACATAGGATAATTCCATAGCCCCCAAATTTCCTTCCTGCCCTTTGTACTTAACCCCTCCCTCTGCTCTCAGCCCCTGGGAGCCACTGATCTTTTCTTCTTTCCCTCTAGTTTTGCCTTTTCCCAAATATAAGTTATCATATAACAGGAGACATCCAATATGTTAGCTACAGCATCTTGAAAGGTGATGGATTTAAACAAATATTGGAGAAGGGGCTGACTTCCTTCTTAATGTTTTGGTTTCTATCACTTATAATCTGATATAATGTATTATTTTGTGGATCATAATCCTCTTTGCAGCCCCTGTGATCGATTAGACAGTCAAGATGAAACAGGTGCTTCATCTTGTCCTTCATTTGGCAAACACAGACTCACAGAGCCCTTTGTAAAGGTCAGGTTGCAGCTTTCTGGTTTTCTCTCCTGTGGCCAAAGTTTTCCATCTTCCCCCCTACTCTCCTGCCTTGCCTACCACTCTTGGCAAACAACTCTCGCTGATAAGATCTGTAGCCCAGGGGAGGGACAGTTCGTGCTGAGGGGCTGGGAGGCAGAGCGAGGTTTATGTTGCAAAGGCTTTAGTGGCTCTACCTTGGTCTGAGTAAGCATCTTTTCGCCCCTTACCTGGCCCTCCTACTTTGCCTGTCTTTAAGAGGCCACACATATGCAAAAGAAATACACTTGACTGTGTAGAATACAGAATACTAAAATGCTCCTGACAAATGTGGATGATTTAACCCTTCCCAAAGGAGAGTAGTGAGGCTTTCACACAATCAGAAATAGAGTATTGGGGGGGCGGGGGGGGGGGGAGGAGCACCTGGGTGGCTCAGTTGATTGAGCATCTGACTCTTGGTTAAGGCTCAGGTCACGATCTCCTGGTTCATGGGTTCGAGAACCGTGTTGGGCTCTGTGCTGAGAGCACTGAGCCTGCTTGGGATTCTCTCTCTCCTTCTCACTCTGTCCCTCCCTCGCTTGTGCTCGCTCTCTATCTCAAAAGAAAAAGAAAAAGAAACTGAGTATTCGGCAGGTAAGCCCTGCTTCAAGAGTGAAGAAGGTAGTCCTGGCTGCAGGGAATCACGGAGAGACGCTCGGGCAAAACTGGGAGGCAGAGAGTGGTCACTAGAGTTCAAGGAAAACCAGCAACCATTCTATTTATTTCCCCAGATCCCAGAATTATCAAACATTCCTGACAAATCATTCCTACTGGTCCAGTCTCTGAGGGGGTCTTTCCCCGCCTAAAGCACCAAACAGCCACCCCGTCCACAGGAATCCCATCCCACCACAAGAACATAAGTAAATACGTAAACTGAAGAGTTTTCCTGCAGAAGGCTAAGCTCTCCTTGGTTTCCGATCAGCAGCCTCCAAGGTTTCTGGCCCAGATGGTCCCAGGCGTCAGCTCCAAGGCCAACTCGCCAGTGTGCTGAGTGTGTTGCCAGCCTGCTGGGGGGCTGCAGGTAAAACTGTCTTTAAAAACAACTCTCCCAACACTCCAGTCCGTGTATTAGGCTTTGCCTTGAGCCGTGGCGCCGCCGCGCGGCCCGTGTGTGCCGCCAGCCCGGCACTCCAGTCCGGGTTTTCCAGCCCCCTCCCTTCACCTGCCTCTCCGGTCGGGGCGGCGGTCCCGCAGTCCCGGGGCGGAGAGCAGTGGCTGGCGTTCCAGCTGCCGACAAAGGACGGCCCCAGGGGGTCCTGAAGTCCGACCGGCCCGGGGGAGATCCACCCGCATCCCCGGAGCGAGACGCACACCTGAGCCGGCGCGTCTGGACGAGGCGAGTGTTGCCGGCGGGAGGCTTACTACTTTGAGATGCTGGGTCCCCGGCGGGGCGCGCGCCGCTGTATCCCGTCCGTGGGCGCGCGAGAGGGAGGGAGGGGGGCGTGCGCCGAGCAGGGGTGCCGACCCTGGATTCGAACACGCTGCCGGCACTGCTTCTGGCAAAGAGATTTCGGAATCGTGCTCTGGTCTCCGGAAGATCGGGTGTCCTGAGAGCGGGATGACCGTGGGACCAAAAGCCACGTAGAGTGCTTGGGTTTGCTTTAGATGCACCAAGTCTGCACCCGCGCGGGGTTACTGAGCTGGGAACAAGCAAAGAAAAATCAGGAAAACGTGGTACAGTGTTGCTGCATAGAGTGTGTGTGTGTGTGTGTGTGTGTGTGTGTGTGTGTGTGTGTGTGTGTGTGTGTGAAAGCCACGCTGAGATTGACGGGATTGTGAACTGTTACATGTGCTGTGGGATTTTTGAGACTTGTTTAATAGGAGCATGCTTTTACGCTCCCGCAAAATAAATGATCCACTAAATAAAATAGAATAATTAATATTTTGAGGAAAGATGAACGTTATGCGTCCCTTGAAACGTTCCTTAAGTTTAAAGTAATTGGTTCTGTTTATTTCGCCTTTTTTTTTTCAGGGTATAAAAAAAGCATCAAATTGTGTGTTTGGTTTTCCCCTTTTGAAACTTAGAATGGCGTCTCCTTATCCCTGAAGAAGGCTTTAATTTTTCACCCTCCCATTTGGCAGCGGGTTCCAGGACTTTGCTTATCTCCCCGTGGGGACTGGTTCCCACAGGCAGTTGGTGAAGAATAGAATTGATTCTGCTTTTTCTTTGCATAATAGCTAATCATCACCATTAGCACTTCAGAAGTTCAGCCTGTGAGTAAGGGTCCTTTCTCCCACATTTTCTATTGATTTACATCATTAACCATGGAAAGGAAGCTCTTTTGATTAAGAAGCCACGGAATTGGAGAAATCATGGATTCCTTCAGATGATTTATTTAGAGATTGTTCACCTGATCTCCGCTGTATGTTTAATGGGATGGGCCGGGGCGGGGAGAGAAAATGAGAAGTCTTAACGACTGCATCTCTGGGTCCATCTTTACTTTTTCCAGAATGAGAAAATCATGAAATCCTTTGTCAAATTATAAGGCGACTAGGAGCTCCTCTAGTACAAGTCAAGTCCATTTCACAGATGGGAATACTGGATAGTCCTTGACTGACCGTTTCCTCTGAAGTAGTCTGCAGGGCCAAGTTCTGGATGCTGACCCTCACTTCCTGCTAGTCTAGGAATTCAGGGTGCATATCACAGGCATTTAGCTCTGGTCCTGGAGAAGTACCATGCTGGCCAAGCGACACCTGACATAACACAAATCTCACTTTAGAAGACTCCACCTTCATGTTCTTTTCCATTCAACTGTACTCACACCTCTCCCAAGACTACACCTAGTCACTTGAAATGTTCAGGCTGGAAGTTCACCACATTTCCCTTATTCAGGTGTTTGTTCCTTAATTGATACTGAAGGTGTGCCATATAGACCCAGCCCGTGAGCGTGTATTTGAAAGACTTTCTTTTACGCATAGCTGCCGGCTGTTATTTGAATCCCAGGGCTGCTGAAAATTGGTAAGAGAACTAATAATAGCAACCATTTCTCAAAAGTCTATTATGTACCATTATCTCTACTAAGGGCTCTATTCATATTGTCCCAATTAATCCTCATTACATTCTTAAGAGGTACCTAATATAATATTCATCTTACAGATCAGAAAGATGAAGTGACTAGCCCAGTATCTTTTATCTTCTAAGTGGTGGGGGTGGGGCAGATCTGTCTGAGTCCCAGGCTCAGGATCTTTCTGTCCCGTTCTGCTGCTCTCACCTGCATGTCCCCAGACATCTGGAGACAAGATACATTTTAGATAAAATAGCGTGGCCTTACTGTTCTCCCACTGGGGAAGGGATTATGCACAAAATGCACTGGAATTACAGGAAACCTCAGTACGCTGACAGCTCATCACTGACTCCCCCAAAATCACACTTCACCTTGGGCCCAGGCTCTCATTTCCCAGTGAGAGACCACGGCGGGTGAGAAGGAAGAGAAGGAGAGTCCCCTTGACCCCAGAAGGAGTCTCCTCTCTTCCAGAGCCTTTGAGTTACATCCAGAAGTAAAAGGAGAGTGTGGGATTGGTGGGGCAGAGTTTTAAGGAATCCATCTGAAAGGGAAGCGTGTTTTATGTTTTTAATGTCTTCTCCTCTGAATCAGCCAAGCCCTGAGCTATTTGTTGGGTCTTTCCCGAGGCCCTTCACTCTTACAAGGCGGTTGATCGTGTCTTCAAAACCAGCTCTCCACAGGCTTTGAGCAAGAGGATACAGGTGTGACATTTTCATCCTTCTGAAAAAGTCAGAGATGATCACCATTCAGCTACTTTCGTGATTTTAAAAGCCTGGGTTCCCGAAAACTGGCCTCCAGTTTGTTTCTGTGACATCTGAGGGATTGATTAAGGAGTGGCAGGCTAATCTGGAAGCCCATGTGTCTCCAGTTCTAAAAATTCCTTAATATTTAATAGTTTCTCATTCTAGCGTACCCTGGAAGTGTTCTTTTCTCCTTACTTCTCATTAGGGCATGGCTGTGTAATTTTGGGAGATTTAGGGAACAGCCTTCAGGATCACCCCCTCTTCTTGGGAATCCTGTGATCCATATTGTGCAGTGGTGGAGGAAAGGGGGTAGTTTTAACCATGTAACTCTGAGAAAGGATGCTCTTTCCATTAAGATGCTAATCCGTCTCTCGGGGTAAATCTGTTTAGAGGACCATAGGCTGAATGTCTTTACAATGGATAATTACCTTGTTTAGAGGACCATAGGCTGAATGTCTTTACAATGGATAATTACCTTCCTACAAGCAAGTGGTGTCTGTTTTGTGCCGAGGAAAACTCCCTCTGGGACAGGTGAGGGTGAGGGTGAGCGAGCCCCGGGCTCCTGCTCCACCCGCCCTCCTCTTGCTGAATTCTCCACAAAGCTGGTTCAGCCACTCCCTGCTCTAGAACCTGGAGGGGCCCCAATTTCCTAACCATGTCTTGTCTTCCTAACCACGTCTTGTCCCCTCCCTCTCCCGGAGCATGCTGTCCTACAGCCCCGAGGGATTTGTCACAACTCTGCCCTTCAGTGCTCAGGACCTGGCTCTCTGGACAGAGGTGGCCAGGCCCTGCCCGGCACTCGCTGCACATCTGATGCCTGCCCAGATTACAGCGCTTCTGACTCAAGTTTCTTTCAGTCTTTGTCAGTGTCTCTTATTTATATTTCAGTGTCTAGTCTGTCCATCTTCAGTTCAGGACCGGGGTTCTTTTCCCCCTGTCCTTTCCCCCCTCCATCTCTCTTTTATCTATTGGAGTGTTTCTTGGTATACAGTGGTTGCTCCATCCATCAGTAATTAATTAATCTTATTACAAGAATTTGTTTCACCAGGTACAGTCACATCAACTCCGGATGCTAAAAGCATGTGTTGGTGGGATCAATCGGTAATTGTGGAGAAGCTCTAATTCTGGAGGGGTGCTGAAAAATAGAGAAATGCCAGCTTTCAAAAATATCTTTTTAAAACTTTTTATAAAGTTTATTTACTTATTTAGAGTGAGCGAGCCAGAGAACGCACACGCAGCAGGGGAAGGGCAGAGAGAGAGAGAGAATCCCAAGGAAGTTCTGCACTTTCAGCAAAGAGCCAGACATGGGGACTCAAACCCTTGAGCTCATGACCTGAACTGAAATCAAGATTCAGACGCTTAACTGACCCAGTCACCCACGCATTCCCCTCCCCCGCCCTTTGCAAATATCTTTTTAAAAAGTCGTTTCCCAAAAGCAGAGACTGGTAAAATGATGACTGACGAAATTCTGGAGGAGATTACTAACTAGAGGATAAGTGAGAATTTGGAGAATAGTATGGTTTGCATAACACTACAGGAGTTCCCCGAAATCAAGCCATACCGAGCTAACCAGACTTCCATTTTTCTGAGATTAGCAAAAAGGGAATGCTTGAGGCCAGAGACTCATAACTCGGGGCTGGGTTGTGATCAGGGGTTTGCTGCTCATATACCAGAATCTGCAATAGCCCCAGGGCTGTCTTAACTGGGCTACAGACAATTGATCACAATCTAATTACACTTCTCATAGCACCAGTGGGGGCTGGGTGTCCCAGGGCAGACATTGTAAAGCCTTGTCAAATGGTCTAGACATCGTGTTTCTTAATTTTTAGCAAAACATTCGACACAATCATTCACAGTATATTTTTTTTCACTTATTCAACAAATAGTCATTGAAATGTGAATTCTGTGTCAGGCATTGTATTAGATGCTTTTTCAGCATTCGTGAAGCAAACCATGAGTTAGTTAATGGCAAGGAGAAGAAACCCAAGTCAGGCACTGACTGCTTGGAATTGTCTTTGGAACAAAGCAGAAAGTCAGTCAATAGATTCATTCATTCCTGTGTGTTGGGGTCTCTCTGGGGGCCCTGCATGGATGTCCACTCACTCTGGTCTCTACTCAGGGGGCTTCCTGACCACCCTCTCTCTAACAGCACCTTGCCTGGCCACTTTCAATTCCCTGACATTGCCTTATCCCTCATTCTTTGCGATTTTCTTCCAGATGTGTGCGTGTAGTTGCCATCAGCTGTCTGTCTGCCTGGTCTGTGCCGGGAAGCAGGGAGGGGCTTCCCAGGACTGGCCTTTTGTTCCTTGCCCTTCAGCCCATGGATCAGTGACAATTGTTGCCGTTCCTGTTAATCAGATTTCCAGATGCTGGAAATTCAAGAGGGATCGCTGATACAGTAAATAAGAGAGTCAAACTTCATTATAAGAGCATATGTGAAAGCACTTTGATCACTATAAATGATAATTAAATGTAAGTTATTATCATTATTTTAAGCGGCAATAAATCTGAGCCAAAACCAATAAAATGAAGGTTCAACACAGGCTCGTGCGTTTAGGTTGAAAAAAAATCAATGACATTAGCCCAAGATGAGGGAGCCTGAAGGGGAAGCAGTGTGCACACAGTGTGATTCAGCCACACAAAGTGGCGATTTTAGGGCTGCTAAGAAGCCGAGTGACCGAGTGACTGGGCTGTGACTGGACACTCTTAGGCACCCACATGGCGGGTGGACACGGCCACACCAGAAAGTGGCCAGTGGAGGGTAACTCACTCAGGAAACAGCAGTGAGAGTGGGGGCATTTAGCTGAAGGAGAGGGGCTTTGGGGAAGTGGGGGTCTGCCTATCACTCTCCACTGAAAGCCCATGTGGAGACAGAGAACTTGTGTGCATGTTGAGGGTTAAGTTGGAATGGCTGGGTCCCGGGGCGGGGGGTTTGGGGGGCGCAGACCCCATTCGGTGTAGGGAGAGTGGCGCAGCCCAGAACCAGCACACTGCTTCCTGGGGGAGGATCAGCACTAGAGATACTTAAAGAGACGCTAGACAACCATGAGACCACAAGGAAAGCCCTGAAAGTCAGCCAGCTGGTACGTGTTCTGGCTCTGACATTTCCTGTCTGTTTGAACTTCAGTATTTTCATTCTGTTCAGACTGATTTTCTCTCTACCTGGTCTGACGTTTGATCGAAGTAATGTTGTGCACCCTTAGCTTCCCCCATACAAAAGCGCTTTGAAACCTGCTGGGCTTTGGGGTTTCTGTTGTCCCCACTCACCGAGTGACACCCTCCTACCCCATGCGTGTCCCAGGGCTCTTCCAACCTGGCCTTTTGGGGAGTTGGAGCTTGACCCCTTTGATTCTTTAAAAACCCTCTGAACTCTGTCACCCTGCTCTGCATTGTGTCCATGTCTCCGGGTTCCTTCACCTTTTTACAGTGACACTCATGTGCCCAAGCTTTCCCTGGATAACCTGAGCAGAACCTGACCTTGGTATCAAGGGAATATATTCAAAAAATTGAAAGAGCAATGAAAACCGCACCCCAGATGTGTTTTTTAAGACACCCCCTCCTTCTCCTTCCCACACTTCTTTAGCACATTAACTTTTTTTGGAACACAGAAGTGCAATGTCGTTTCTTTTAAATGTGAAGTATAAGAAAATCGTGATTACCCATAGCACATAGCATTTGTGAGTACACATGTATTTTTTTGTGAAGAAAGTCTGGCTCCCAGGGAACAATTCCCTACATATAAAAACCCAATAATACCAGATGATCACCTTTCATTTACAGTTTCCAGGTTCACAGAACCAAGGGGGACCTGGTAGTCCTGTCCCAGTTCTCTCTCCCAAAGATGCAAAAGAGAGAAAAATCAATCTCTAAGAGATTGGTAGCAAACTATCTCAGTAAGGCTTTTAGGAGAAAACAAATAAACACTGAGAGCCGGAAGTACAAAGGGACTGACCCGGGCTACTTGAGACATGGGTAGAAGTATTCAAGACATAACAAGAGTCAAACACTTAAGTTTCCCACCATGGGTGCCCCGTGCCCTTCTCAATAAGCAGCTATTTGAAAAATGTGAAACTGTCACCCTTTATTACTTAAGTGATGAGGTATCTACTTGCCTGGCCATCAGAGTCTCACAAAGGAGATAAATTAGGCCTTTGCAGGTGAAAATCACATTATCCAGGGCTCTGTCGCGATTATAGACGCGAATGGTCCTAATATCCTAAAACAAACCTGGTGCCAGGATGTAGCACTCCCTCTTTGTGAGGACTCCCAAGAGAAATAAGAGAAGCTCAGACACCAGCATGGAGAAAAAGCAGAAGAAAGTAGAAAACAGAACTTGAAGGAAGCAGGCCTGTCCATTAACACAGGTAATGCGTCCTACGTTATTCAACCCAAACCCCTCCAGAGAGGCCAGGCCATCTAAGGTTGTACAGAATCTTTACAGCCCGGAAGTATTTGCTACAAACATTCGAGTCTTCCTCAATTTAGACTCTACCCGCAACTTTCTTCCCCTACATTACTTAGTGCATCTGGGTCTAGATGAACTTCAGAAAACTCTCCATGTTCCTTGCAAACCTCTTTGGTCGATAATATCTGAATTCTTTTCATCTACTAGTCTTTTTGTTTGTTTGTTTGTTTGCTTTTAGCTCTCTAAGCAATTGAAATCAAGACTGTTTCTCCCCTATCAGGGGGATCAGACATGCTCTTGGGCACCTACCTCTTTGATTCAAGCCACTAGTCCTGTGCGGGCCCCAGCAAAGGAATGAAACATGTTCCAAGCAACAGACCCTGCTGTTAGAAAACAAGAATAAGCCTTTCGATATGTCAGTCTGATCTTTATATTGGAAGGGAGCATATCATTAGTAAAGCGTACATTTTTTCCTCGAAACAAAATAAGATATTTTTCTACATTACTAGTGGCTATTTTTACCGGATATGTGAAAATGTATTTTAGGCAATGGTCCATCATTCAGCTTAATTCCACGCATCTCCTGGGTGCCGCGGATGTTTCAAAATAACATGCCTGTGGACTCCTCCCTCCAGGAGAGAGGCAAGTCGCTGGCACAGAAAGGACTCCGTGTGGGGCAGAACAGCACAGCTAATGATACCACAGAAGATCAGAAGGACCAAGCAGGCCGGCGCTCATCATTCTTTATCTGTAAACACCCCCAAGGCAAAGATAGGGACTTCCTGTCTTTTATACTCTAGCCACGCCTCATAAAGCAGCTGCAAAGAATGAATTCTTGCTAGTTGGTGAGTGATTTCATTAAGCAAGAACAGCTTCAGGCACAAAGGACACGGGGCAGATGAACTAACTGATTTGCTAAGAGATTTTTCATCTGAGTCTGACCTAAATTGGTAAATGTCAGTATAATTTTCTAATTTAGAGGCTCATAAAATGATGGATAAAACCCAACAATCATAAAACCCTTCACAAAGCAGTTTTGACATTTAAGCCTCACATCAACCTTTGGAAATAGATATTATTTTTTCTATCCTCATTCACCCATCCCTCTTTTACTGGTGCCTTCTAGACACATTGTGCAGCTCTAACAGTAAAAATAAAAAAAATTAAAAAAAAAAGATTCAGAGTCTTGCTTTCCCAGAGCTGACTTTCTGGTGAGTGAACAAACAGCTAACAAGAATAGACATGAATGCTTTAAATAGCTGATAAATACTACAAAGAAAATAAACCAGTAGTGAGATAGAGAATGATCAAGGAAGAGGTAATATCTTTAGAAAGGATTCTCTAGGGAGAACTTGAAGGCACCAGATCCCAGGAAAGGTGCTGCACCTAAGATGAATAGCAGGAGCAAAGGCCCTAAGGCCAGACAAGGTGAGTGGTCTCCTCAACTGAAGGAAGTCAGGTGTGGCTGAGGGTGAAGATGACAAGGAGGAGAGAAGTAGAAGCTGGGGACAGAGAGGAGGCAGCAGCCAGTCCACTGAGAGCGCCCATGGTTTGGATTTTAGTACGCATGAAACGGGAAGTCAGTGATGGGTTTTAAAATGTTGGCCTTGGGGCACCTGGGTGGCTCAGTCGGTTAAGCATCCGGCTTCGGCTCAGGTCATGATCTCATGGTTCGTGGGTTCGAGCCCCACGTCGGGCTCTGTGCTGACAGCTCAGAGCCTGGAGCCTGCTTCCGATTCTATACCTCCCCCTCTCTCTGACCCTCCCCTGCTCATGCTGTCTCTCTCTGTCTCTCAGAAATAAATAAAAAGCATTAAAAAAAATAAAATGTTGGCCTTTGAGTAGAGGATTATGGAGAGAGAAGAGTGGAGTCAAGGAGGCCAGGTGGGAGGCCACTGCAGGAATCCAGTTGGGACATATGGTGGTTGGAACCAGATGATAATTGGTGGAAATGGACAAAAATGGGCAGACTCCTGATGGATTTTGGAAGCACAGCTGATCGTACCTACTAACAGATTAGATTCAGGGAATTGGGAAAAGAGACGCATGCACCCTCAACTCAGGGGTTGAAACCAAAGCTCAGCAAGGTGAAGGAGCATCTGTCTGAGGCCTCACAGCTGTACACGGCAGGGCTAGGACTCCAAGCCGGCACTCTGATTCCAAAGCAGACAGGTCAGCTCACCCTCACAACCATATGAGCATTACATTAAAAGGGGGACAAATGAGTATGAAGCCCTGTTAACTTCCTCTTGATATCGACAGAGCGATTCTTTTGGAGGCTGTCTGTAGTGGACAATGTGTAAGTAACTAGTCAGTCCATTTGTAGCTTATTGCAACGAGTCATTGTACTCCCCGGGATCGATGGACTGTCTCCAGCAGTAGATGTCTGGAACCACGAAGTGCACTGCAGTTAAATTCTTCTCCGAGGTTGTCTTATTTTCAGAACCAGCATTTCCTAGCGGTATCATAAATTATTAGAGGGACTCCAGGCAACAGCTCAAGTCTGCCTCCTATAAGGCCTCTCATTGCAAGACAGTTGTCCCATGGTTTTATTAAATTGGCCTTTAGTAGGTAAGTTCTTCTTTAAAACCTCCTTATGAGCAGTAAATTCGGACCTTTGTCTTCAGCTGATTTGCTAAGTAATTCAGAAAGCGTTCCTTCACCCCTGAACTCTGAGCTGTCCCCAGCTCGTTTCTACCAGATCCAAAGTGTGGGGCTGGGGATTCGAACTATGAATCCCATTGCTGTGACTACATCCGTTCATTTATTTCATAAATGCTGAGTTCCCAGCACATCCAGGTCCTATTCTATGCACTGGAGGGGGGCATCCTTGATCTGGGGCTTTCTCCTGAACCACAGGGTTAGGGTTTTGTCCGCCTCCCCAGCCCCTCCCTTAGAACAGGCTCCCATCTCTACCTTTCTCCAAAGCCACCTGCCATTGTATCAGTTAACCTTCAGAGCAAGACTGGCCAGATTCAGAGAGTAGAGAGCTTGTAAGGAATTATAACTCAATTTGGTGAAACGTGGTCTAAAGACAGTGCTGCTAATGGTGAGTGCAGACACGAATAGGATACTCAAGGGAGAGCCCTGGGTGCTAATTCTGAGAGCATGAGGTCAGCAGGGCAGGCACCCACCAATTGTTTGGGAACCATTTCAAGGTAATGGCATGGTTGTTCTGAGAGGCCCATGAATGAACGCCCCCCCCCCTCCGCCCGGGGGAATGCTGTGGGCTAGGAGAGAGGCTGGAGGGAACAAACTGGAGGGAGCTAGTGAGGGTCTTATTAAAGGGACTACAAAGATACCTTCATATAGTCAAGGAGTCATACTTGATTATGCAAAACTGTGCATTCTGGAATGATTTATAACCCCAAAACTTGGAAACTGAGGATGGCATGCACCCCACTGTCTATGAAACACTCCCCTTTGGGGCTGCCTGGGTGGTTCAGTCAGTTAGGCGTCTGATTCTTGGTTTCGGCTCAGGTCATGATCTCACGGTTCATGAGTTCAAGCCCCTCATCAGGCCCCATACTGACAGTGCAGAGCCTGCTTCCGATTCTCTCTCTCCCTCTCTCTCAAAAGTAAACAAATAAACTTTAAAAACATCAAAACATTCCCTTTTGTCTGGGGCCATAAAAAAGCAGGAAAAAAAAGCCTTCCAGTGGCACAGACTGTCCTATCCACATCATGCGATAAGACTTTGAGTGTGATGCTCTGTTCTTCTACAAATTTTCTTCTGCAAAATGGGAGGATTATTAAAAATCTCACATAGAATTGTTCTCAAGAATCTCCTTCCACTAGAGTGGAAGTTCTCTTAAGTACCTTCATTTTCAAGGATGAGTTCCCCCCTCGGCTCCCCCCGCATACACACAAACACACACATCAGGAAGCCAAAGGGAATTTGTACAGCCTTCCAACTTAAATGTTGCCTATCTTGACTGGAATATTACATATATGTAGATATTTGGCAAAATTCATCAAAACTATGGTGTATTGATTGCATACAGATTATACCTCAGTAAGCTTGATTCAAAAAGTAAAAAGCAAACCAAAAACTTCCGATTTTATGTTACGTGAATATTTTCCATGTCTGTCTCCAGCTTCTGGTATTTTCATTACCAAGGATTTTGTCAGAGTACAGTCAGAATGAACAGAACTATTATCAGAAGCTTCCTTTAGCAGGACTAAAGTTTAGCCAGAAAATTAAGGTTTAGCCCTAAATTCGTGTTATTCTGAGATAAATGCAGGAACAGCCCGTAACCAGCTTGTACAACGGGAAAACGCCAATAAACCCAGGAAATCACAGCCGTGGGTGGCGAGCCCTAGCAGCAGTTGAGAAGTATTCAAAAAGTCTATTGTATTTTTGACAAACTGAAAAAAATCTGGTTCTAAGTCTGTCAAGCAAATACTAGTATCTAATATTTTGAAGCAAATCTTAGTTCTGAGTATTTCTTTTCCGCCACATTTTTCTGGTTTCCTTTGATAACTAGTTCGTTCTTTGGGTCTTTGAACTGTTCCCGTGGAAAAATCATTGATGTGGCCAAAGTTGTCCAGCTGTGTGGGGATTTAGACACATTCCTAAAATGACCCGGGGAAACGATCTGGAGCAGGCGTTAGACTGCGGGTCCAGTTCTGGACACACTGAGCTGCAGACTGAGACCCGCCCGGACCTTTTGGAGACAGACTGTAACTGCATCCTTCCTCCCCTCCCCCCTCTCCCCACTCCCAACTCGACCATGACCCACGTTCAGAGAACTCCCAGGGCTGCTCCCGGCTGACGTGCACAGTTCACCCCATGTGGGTGTGGAGGAAGGGATGTCATCACCGATAAAATAAAATCAAACAAACATCACAACTGGTGAAGCCAAGGAAAGCCTGGTTTGTTTTTAATGTTTTATTTATTTTTGAGAGAGAGAGAGATTGTGTGAGCAGGGGAGGGTCAGAGAGAGAGGGAGACACAGAATCCAAAGACAGGCTCCAGGCTCTGAGCTGTCAGCACAGAGTCTGAAGCAGGGCTCGAACCCACGAACCACGAGATCATGACCCAAGCCGAGGTCAGACGCTTAACCGACTAAGCCACCCAGGCGCCCCAAACCTGGTTTTAAATGAGCTATACATCAATGAGGTGTACATAAATGAAGGGTATATAAATGAGGTATAGATAAAGCAGTCAGCCCTGTGCTTGCCTTGAAAGTCAGAAGTTTAGCGAATATAATTATTATTATCCTTAGTAATAACAGTGTTAATAATGATGATTCCTGGGGCAACTGTGTGGATCTGTCAGTTGAGCATCCAACTCTTGATTTGGGCTCAGTTCATGATCCGAGTTGCACATCGGGCTCTGTGCTAAGTGCCGAGCCTACTTGGGATTTTCTCTCTCCCTCCCTCTGCCCCTCTGCCCTGCTCATGCTCCCTCTCCCACTCTCTAAAATAAAATTTTAAAAATAAATAATGATGACGGGCACCTGGGTGGCTCAGTTGGTTGAGCCTCTGACTTTGGCTCAGGTCATGATCTCACAGTTCATGTGTTCAAGTGCAGCATCGGATTCTGTGCCTCCCTCTCGCTCTGTCCCTCCCTGCTCACGTTCTCTCTCAGAAATAAACATTAAATTTCTTTAAATAAATAATGATGATTCGTGACTTAGAGAATACAAATAAAATAAACTCACTTTCTCCATACCTTGGCCCTTCGCTGTTTTTTGAGAATACTCATTGCCTAGACCCTTCCAATGTTCTTTCAGTATTGTGAGCATTAAAGCATTTAGTCAAAATTATTTCCATTGGCAGCTTTTTCTCCCTTCTCTCTTCTATCGCTAGCAGTTTGCCAAGTTAACTTTATGCGCTGAATGCCGATTTCCTGTAATCCCACCCAGGATTCTTCCTTTCCTGGGAGAATAGCCTGTGTCGATCTCGGTTTCTCAGTCTGCTCCTAGTTGCTGAGGGACTGCAAACAGGGAATGAGCAGAACAGCTCCCGCATGAGCACTGACAGTTAACACTCTGTCTCAAACATCGTGAATCCCGTTGGCGTCCCCATGTGCTGGGAGTCAACATGGATTTATCAGTTTTCCTCCAGAAAACTTTTACATAATTTGGACACAAAGTAATATATTGTGCAATTAGAGGGGGGACAGGGACGCCTGGGTGGCTCAGTC
>NC_043701.1:7146217-7169060 GCF_006229205.1 Suricata suricatta | reverse complement strand
CAGCCCTCAATTCGTTTTCAGTATTCAATAGTCTCTCATGATTTGTGTCCCTCTCTCCCCCCAACTCTCTTTCCCCCTTCCCCTCCCCATGGTTCTCTGTTAGGTTTCTCCTGCTAGACCTATGAGTGCAAACATATGGTATCTGTCCTTCTCCGCCTGACTTATTTCACTTAGCATGACTCCCTCGAGGTCCATCCACTTTGCTACAAATGGCCAGATTTCATTCTTTCCCGTTGCCATGTAGTACTCCATTGTGTATAAGGATGACTCCGTGCCTGTGTGGGTACATGCGCACCTAGAATAGACTGATAATACTCCTGTTTTGTTAGTATCCACACCTTTCACTTGCTGCTTGTTGCACTTTCCCATCTGAGACACAGCCTTCATTTCTTTCAATGCGCACTTGACCATGTGCTTCGCATGCGACCTTTCTGCTCACTCTTCTAAAATAATCCATAAAGAACTGGAAGGTAAGAGAATTGTTTCATAAAAATATGTCTTGTGGGCCAGGAGTTACTTCAGCCCACAAACTCAGATAGTAATAGTCACCAGGACTTTGATCATCAAAATGAACAAGCTGTATGGGAAGTGCCGGCTTCCTGGTGGTTCTGCTGCTGGGGAGAGGCTCCGGCGTGCTTGGGGGCCTCTTGCCTGAATTCCAGCCTCACCACCATCCGAGAGGTGAGCGCTCAAAACAGTAGCGTCCCCTTGAGAAGCCACAGCATTTATTGCCTACCAAGCAAGCAGTGTCCTTTAGTATAGTAACTTGACCCTTTTTTTTTTTTTAACTTTCCTATTTGATGAAAACCAGAGTTTTAGAAGTATGTTCATTGGTGAGGGCTCCTATGTGGCTCAGTCCGTTAAGCGTCTGACTCCTGATTTCAGCTCAGGTCATAATCTCATGGTTCATGAGGTCAAGCCCCAGGTTGGGCTCTGTGCTGACACCATGGACTCAGCTTGGGATTCTCTCTCTTTCTCTTTCTCTCTCTGCCTCTTCCTCACTCTTGAGCTCTCTCTAAATAAATAATAAACTTTAAGCAATTTTTTTTGCAAAAAGAAGTATGTTCATTTGCCAATGAAGTCTCTTCTGAGTCCCCAGCTCCCTGTCAGACCCTCACCAGCCCTCACTTAGCATGGCTGCAAAATTTTGGACAGGAGTCCAGACCCTCGCACCTTCTGTGTCTTCTCTACCTGTCTCACCCACAATGCCAGAGTGACCTAACTGACACACATCTTCAGTTAAGTTTTCCCCAGGCTTTTTAATTTTATGTGACGAGTGTTTTACTACAATTTAAAAAAAAATAATTGATATAAACTGATTTGAAACTTGGGGCTCTCGTACAACATCGACCAGAGGGTGGTCGTTTTCCAGCTTTATCCACCGTGTCCACTGTGGCACTTACAGCTTGCACGTGAGCTCTGTCGGTGTCCTTGTGCGCATGCCCCCTCTCTCCCTGCCACCGTCCTTCTCTCTTCAAACTGCACCTGGTTCAGGGATCGCTTCCATCATCATGAGGTCCTCTCTGCCCTAGTCTTGGTCCATTAGCTCTCTCTTCCGAACACACATCATGGCCTTTATCTCGCTTTGCCTCTGCTGTTTACCCTTGACAGTGAGAGCCCTGTGGGGGAATTGGCTGGCCTGCTTCTCTCCACCCCACAGTGCCCAGCCCACGGCCTTTTATCTAAAAAGGATTAGTAAGTATTCCTGACTTCACCTCCACATGTGTATGCCTCCGTAGGAATTGGAATTACAATTAAGTATATTCATGTGGGTCAAGATTATTGCTTTACAGTTGGCATGCAGATGTTTGTATGCAGAAAATTCAAAACAGGTTGCAGACGAGCAGGAAGCTGTCCACCTCCCATGCGCTCCCCGTCTGGGAGCCCGGGTGCCAGGCACTCTGCTGTGTGAAGGGGACCCCGCAGCAGAAGACTCGTGTCTTCCTCAAGATGCTTCCAGTCCAGCGGGGGAGACAAGCCCGTCATCACAAAGAGTAACAACGCTGTTACTCCTAACTCCTCTCCACCCAGAAGGGGTGTGCACGATTCAGCCTGGAGGTGGTTCGAGGCGGTCAGACCCCCGTCAGTGGAGGGCGAGTGGACAAGAAGGTGGGGTCAGGGAGTGGAGGGTCTGGTTGATCATTTTGAGGAGCGTGTTCTTTCTGGTAGAGGCAGCCATTGAAGGGGAAGGAGAGGATCCCATCTGAGTTTTGGAAACATTCCTCGAGGGAGAGGTGAGGAGGAGGAGGATGAAATGGGGAGAGGAAAGCAGAATGGCGGGCCTGCAGGCTACGGGGAGGATTCAGACATGAAGGAGGTGGGCTTAAATGACCATGAGACAGAAGGGAGCATTTGACAGTTTGGAGATTGAAGGTCTGAGGAGGCAAGGCTGTTGGGCGAGGGGGGTGACCCCCCTGCCCCTTTGCCTACCAGGAGCCTCAGGAGTGTTATCCTGGGGTGTCCGGGGGAGGGAGGCCCAGCTGTAGAAGCCACAGTTAGGGGCTCTGTCCTTTCATTTAACTTTCCAGAAATAGAACTCCCCGCCTTTACAAGTCTGCTTGTCAGTTCTCAGATGCTCCGCTTTCAAGCAGGTGACCAGGAAAATGTTAGGAAACCGTCATTCCCACTGGAATAACAGAAGGGTGAAGAAACTTGACTTCTCCAGGCCTTTTTCCTCTGCAGAACGAGAAGCAAGAGAATCACCTGTTTTCCAGAGGAGCTACAAGAATGAGAGAAGTGAACACATGTCAGTAGCTCAGCACAGGGGCTCAGGCAGGGGCCTGTGGGAAATACGTGCTCGAGATGTCACCTGTAATTGCAGTTTCCCTGGATTTGCCGTGGATGAGAGAAGAGGAGGAAAGTCTGAGCTCTTCTAGAATCCTCATTCTACCATTGCAACGGGGACAGAGCCTCCATTGTTCAATATAAATGAGGACACTTTTCAATTTAGGGCACATCCTGTACCAAATTTGAAGAACACATTTTGTCTTTTCATAGGAAGAGCTGGAAACGAATGCTGCGCATGCGTCGTGAGTGACTTGCATGTGACGTCCCTTCTTTGTATGTCATTCGCCTGTGAGCCTTTGTTCTGATCCCAAAATCAAAACTGCAGGCAGTTAAACTGCTGGAGTACTTATGCCACCTTCCGAAGGTCTCCCTTCGCAGAAAGTTTGTCCTTCCTTCTGGAAGGCTCTTCCATAAGCTCACTCACTGAGACAGGTTCAGTGTATTCAAACTTCCTTATTTCCTGGTGTCTCACATTGTCTTTTTTGCTGTATGAATTTTAACAGCGAACCAGGTAAAGAGAGGAGACTTCTTAAGCCCCTGCTCTAAATGCCCGAAAAATACATGTCACTGCTCTGGAACTTATAAGAGATCTCTTCAAATGCCACCGTTAAATGTTTAGGACACTCATGTGCAGATGTAAAGTCTTCAGATTCATTGTTACTTTCAATGATTTGTATTTGATCCTTATTGAGGACTTCCCTCTAGATGTGAAAAGTACAGTAAAATTTCTTAGCCACGGGAATCTTTAGTAACAGTGATGTGGGTTTTAGTAGCTTCTAGAAGAATCTTTAAAATTCCTTTCAAACAGCCACAGGCTGTCAGGACCTGGAGGGAAGGAGACCAGCACTGACTGAACACAAGGAGAAGCTAAACTACATGCCGTCAGGGTGACTGGGTGGCTCTGTCGGTTCAACATCCGACTTCGGCTCAGGTCATGATCTCGCAGTTCTTGAGTTCGAGCCCTGCATTGAGCTCTGCGCTGACAGCTCAGAGCCTGGAGCTGCTTCAGATTCTGTGTCTTCCCTCACACTCTATGTCTCTCTCCTTCAAAAATAAATAAACATTAAAAATGTTTTTCTTTAACTCTATGCCATCAAACCAGTACAACAAGCAATGACTCCTAGCCCTTTGCTCTGAAATAAACACGCTGATTCCAGGCTTCATCTTGACCAAGGGCATTCTTCTCTGATTCAGATTAACCTTTCTAAGCCTGCAGAGTCTTTATGACGGATAGAGAAAAGAGGAAAGGAGAGGGGAGTGCGGAGAAGGAGGAGGAAAGGGACTCAGAGGTTACCAAGCATTTGGGTGAAAAGAACACTCTGGAAGCAATGAGAAGAGTGCTTCTCCGCACCAGGAGCTCAAGACAGAGCCCCAACCCGCCAGCTTTGAGGTAGGGAAGGGAGACACCAGCGGGCACAGGAGAAATAGCAATAAGCCCCTCTGGTTATTGGATCCACTTCTCTCGGCCCCGACGACTCCAACACTTGGAAGATTCTGAGTCAAAGCATTTAGGCTCTGGGGGCCTGTCGACGCAGTAGGGTAGGAGCCCCCAGCTTACAGAAGTGACCCCAGAGAAGACCAAAACAATCCTTTTCTCTGTTACCACGCTCCTGGAAAAAAGCGTTATTCTTATCCCTTTGTAAGGGGCTTACAAATATATGAAAATTCAGATGAGCCAAAGGATATATTGTTGTTTTCATTTTCTGCTGCCGACACTGCGACCTGTGTTCGTGGCTTGGGTTGGGCAGAGATTTAAATTCACACTCGTAGCTGAACAAGTGTCTCATTTTAACAGTGTTTCTTTTAGGCTAATTCCACTTTCAGGGGCAAATGCTCCCTCTCTCCAGTCTCATTTCCAGGACCCCAAGGGGCCCGGGGTTCCCGGCAGCCCTGGTCTCAGTCTTAATTCCTACCTAACATCACAGACCGTGTGGCTTAAAATCCAGAAAAACGTTCTCTCATGATGGTGGAGGCCAGAGGTCTGAGGCCACAGGGTCAGCAGTGGGCTCTCTCCTGGAAATTCGGGGAGGGGGGAGAGAATCTGTTCTTCTGTGCCGGCTTCTGGCCATCGCTGATGCCCCTGGGATCAGGGTGTCTTGCTGTGAGTCTCTGCCTCCCTCTTTACATGGCCTTCTCCCTGTGTGTGTCTGTCTCTTCTCCTCTTCTTGCAAGGATACCAGTCATTGGATGAGACCCCCCCCCCAAAATCACCCTAATCAAATATGACTTCAGGGCACCTGGGTGGCTCAGTCGGTTAAGAGTCCAACTCTTGGTTTCAGCTCAGGTCATGATCTTGCAGTTTCATGAGTTCGAGCTCCACATCAGGTTCCATGCTGACTGCACAGAGCCTGCTTGGGATTCTCCCTCCCTCTCTCTCTGCCCCTTCCCTGCTTGTGCACTCTCTCTCTCAAATAAGTAAGCTTAAAAAGACCTCCTTTGAACTTCAGGACATCTGCAAAGACCCTATTTCCAAATAAGGGCACATTCACACACACCTGTTGTTGGACTTCAGCACATCTTTCTTTTAGGGGGTGGGGGTCGCACCTCAACCCACAACAGGGTCCTTCGCTCTGCTGGTTGGTGTGTTCTGAGCACAGCACTTAACATCTGCTGAGGAGTTGAGGAAGGGGCATGTCATGCTGGGGGTAACTGATGGTCGCGTTCGCTCTTTCCCTCCAGTCTGAAAGCGCCCGTGCCCAGTACCAGGCATCTGTCAGCCCCTGCCCATCCAGTACCCAGGGTGTGTGGGGGCTGCAGGGCCACAGAATCTGCCTCGGCCTCACCCAGCACACGAGAGTGGCTGTCCCACCAGGAGGTGCCTTAGTGGTCACATGCCAAGTCGAATACAAAGCTGCCAGCAGGAAGCTTGAAAGTCACCCACCCCATCTACACCTGGGCAAGCAGGTTCCAGCCCCACCCCCGCCCGGGATTTCAGCCTTTAAGGGGAAGCCAAGACCCACATACGTGTGTTTGCTCAGGGCCTTTGTGGTCACTGTTCCTTCTGCCTAGAATGCTTTTCCCTAGATAAGTACATCACCTTCTAAATTCATTCAGAGCTCAAACATAATTTCAGCAGTGGCCTCCCCTGATTGTCTCATTCAAAATAATATTCACCAACCCTGACCCCTGGCCCCTGACCCCCACCTCCCTCCATCCCTTTCCTGGATCTAATTTTTCTAGTGAAATTGCATTTCAGAGCCCTAGCTTTTCCCTGTGGAATGGAATGATGTTTTTGATCCTTGCTTAACTGGTTTTGGAGCTCACCCTATAGAAGGTGCTATTTCATCTTTCGCGTACTCCTTCAGTCTGTAAATCATGCAACAAATACTATTACTTTCCATCATGTCGCCAGAATATACAGTGTCATATGAGACGAAATTACAGTCCTTTAAGGTAGAAACCCTCGCTTCTTCGTGCTGGATTCCCGCCACCTAGCCTCCAGTACTTACTTAATAAATCCTTGAATGAATGAATGTTCCATAAGAAAGCTGATCTGTGTAAGACGTTGCTATAAAACGAAGAGCACACTTCTTCCGTGGAATCTTGCCTAAGACCGACCAAACGTGGGGAAAAGGTTCTACAAATGGTAGACAACATCATAGCTTAAGAAATGTCCTCTTTGGAAGAAGACGACTCTGATTTTTTTAGGATGGTTCACAAATTTTAAAATGCCAGAGCAGGTAAAGGTGATTTTCAGGAGTGCCTGGGTGGTTCCACTGGTTAAACATCTGACTCTTGGTTCAGGCTCAGGTCGCGATCTCGCGGTTCGTGGGTTTGAGCCCCGCGTCAGGCTCTGTGCTGACAGTGCAGAGCCTGCTTGGGATTCTCCTTCTCCCTCCCTCTTTCTGTGCCCCCCACCTTGTGTCTCTCTCACTCTCAAAATAAATAAATACACTTGAAACCAGAAGAAAAAAATAAACTTTGCGCTAGGTGAAAATGTTTTCATATGTTAATATATTCATCTGAAACCAACATAGTCTTAAAGTACCGTGTTTGGCTTTTTTTTTTTTTTTTTAATACAGGAAGGGGCTTTTACTCCGTTGGAGGCAAAAGTCCTGAGGGCCCATGAAAGTCACTGCGGCCTGCTGTTGGGTCCTTAGAAAGCATTGTAGACAGAAACACGGTTAGAAAGCCTGACCTGTGTCCATGACAACAGAGCGAAGTCCTCGGTTAAAAACAAAAGTCTCTCCATGCAGATTCATTTCCCAGGATGCCTAGGGTTCACAATAACATATTTTAGAAGAGAGGCTAATGCAATTGCCTCATAAAGTATTTTGAGTCCTCATCCTCTCTGAAACAAAGAACACAGCAGGAGAGCAAGAGCAAATGAGTGAGGAGCAGTGCTGAGAAAATGCATTCTCCTCGAGGTGCCGCAGCCCGCTGTAATTTGCACCTTCCGAAGGGCACATAGAAGCGGTTGACTCGAGCAGGCAGCTAGAAGCGGGGAGATAGGAGGACCAGCAGATGTGCCCAGCTGGGAAAATAAACGGTCTGCGCACACAGAGCTGAAAACGAAGGTTCCCGCCACCCCACCCCGAGCAAACCTCGTGGGAAGAGTCCCGGTGTAAGGACACAGGTCTGAATCAAACTGACTCTGACCTTGGAGGCCTAAGTGTCAGTTTCTCAGAATCATTAGACAATAGAAGGGCACACATTGCCCAAGGCAGGAGGGCCACCCTTGTAACACCCAATCAGGAAAGGCCAGTTAACCTCTTTAACATTTCTAAGGGCAGGCCTAAAGATAGAAGCTACGCCCTTCGTGAGGGTCCTGGGTCCACTCTGTAATTGGTTAAAGTTACTGCCAATGACGTTATGCTATAGTGATTGGTCCCCTGTACCTGTGTCACAATTTCCTGTAACTCCCCCTTCCCAAACTCATAAAAGTCCTGCTCCCGCTTTGTTCAGGACTCTCAGCGCGGATCCACTGTGCTGGTGAGGTCTGTGAGACTGAGCTTAGGCTCGGCCAGCCTCCGCCCGTAATAATAAAGCCCTTTGCTTTTGCATGTGTGACTCAGTCTCCCTGGCGGTCTCTGGTTTTTGAGGACGATATTGGAAACTTGGGCATAACACCTGGTCCTTCATTAAAAGGAAAATGAAAATCAGCAGAGCTCTGAACCCCACTGAGTCATAGGAGGCACTTGATTTAGGTAAATTAAGAGACAGATTCATTTTACTCTTCTTTATCTTCTGTACTTTGAATAGTGCAGACCAACGCTGTGCGGAGTAATTAACAATTCACAAGAGGGGAGAGCCTCAGTGTGAGGAGTTGGGGTAGCCAACAGAGTTTCAAGAGTGGTGACCCACATCCTCTGTGGCCTGAACTGAACACCGCTCTGGGCTTAACCTGAGCACTGGAAGACGTCGTCTCCGAAACCACCTTCTGGATTAGTGTCTAGACTCCTTTCTTTCCTTGACTCAACCACATGTCACTCTTAACTCCTAAGTCACCTGGAATTAACATACCCTAATCCTCAGGGCTCCTGGGTGGCTCGATCAGTTAGGTGACCGACTTAGGCTTAGGTCATGATCTTGTGGTCTCCGAGTTCAAGCCCTGCTTCAGAGCCTGGAGCCTGCTTCAGATTCTGTGTCTCCCTCCCTCTCTGCTCCTCCCCTGCTCACACTCTGTCTTTGTCTCTGTCTCTCTCTCTCAAAAATAAGTAAACATTAAAAAAATAAAATGAAGTACCCCAGTCCTTTTTGGGCGGGGGTGGGACAGGGAAGGAAGGAAGGTGCGTGCTGTCAGTGGGTGTGTCCCGTACAACTTGCTAGTGGAGGGGGAGGGGGAGGGGAGTATTTCCAATCCGTGTTTGTGTCTGCTGTAGTTGTCTAGTTAGTTCCAGGCTATCATTTCAGCCTCTTAGAGTCCCTTTGGCTTATGACCCTGTGATCTCATAACTACCCTTTTCCTAAATGCCCATGACCCATGGGTCAATGTGCCATTGAGGTCCTTATCTAAATTAATAAAACTGTAAAATGTCAGCTTACAACCCATACCATGAAAATTCTCCCCCAAAGCCAATTTCTACCCATGGATCATATTTCCACCCACAGTTCATGTTGTTATAAATCTGTCTTTAAAATACTCTTAGCTTCAAGGCAGCTGGGTGGCTCCGTTGGTTGAGGGTCCAACTCTTGATGTCTTCTCAGGTCATGATCTCACGGTTGGGGAGTGTGAGCCCCGAGTCGGGCTCTGTGCTGGTGGTGCAGAGCCTGCTTAGGATTCTCTCCCTCCCTCTCTCTGCCCCTTCTCCACTCACTCTCTATTTTTCTCTCTCAAAATAAACAAACACTTTAAGACATAATAAAATAAGATACTCTTACTTTCGTGAGCCCAGACATATCTGTCTTGATCATGAAGCAGGTCATGAGAGACAATAAAATGCTTTGCTGACAGGTAGGTGGCATCTGTCAGTGCTCCCCAACCCAGTAGGTGATTACTCCAACCTGAAAGCCAAGGCATTGGCTTCAGAGGAACAGTGGAGAAGAAAGCGTTGGGGGAGAATCACACCAGGTGCCCACAGGCCTCCAGATGCATCTGGACTCCATTCCTTGGTGGTGTCCAAGGTCAGCCCAGGTATAACATTCAGGCTCCTAGCCCCCACACATCCATTAGAATTGTCCCCTGAAGTCATTTCCTAGGGCAGTGTCCCAAGATTTGAATTCTTTCTTCTGTCAATTATGTAACCTGCAGAGCCAAGGGAGGGAGAGCCATACATTTTCTAGCAACAGCTCTCCTCTCCTCTGTCTGTGTGTGACAGGTCTGATTGCCCCGGGAAAACCATTGCCTTCAATCCTCAGTGCCCATTTCTTAATGCTTTAATGGTCAGGCTTTCCTGCAGTTTTAGTCCTCAAAGGATTTTTTTTTCCTCCTGAGTAAGACAGCTTTAGACGCCCCCTGGGTAGGAATTACAGTATCAGTGAGAACAAAGGAAGGAAACCACTTTTTATTTTATGGAATCATTCTCTTAGACATAATCTGGAAATGCAAAAATTTGTTAACACAATTTTCCTAGCCTCCACTTAGGCTGCTTGTGAGGTAGATGAATTCCCTCCGTTCCCCATGGCCCCAACTCCCCTGGGGAGGGACTTAGCTTCTGATAACCCTGGGCTGCCCTTGGCTGGAATACTCTTCAATGGTTTGGAGAGGAATTCAGGAAAATGTAGATGTTAAAACTCACTCTCCTTTGTGATGTTGGTTACATGTAATCGGGCTTTCCAAAGCCTAAAATAAAAGTTTGAGCAGAAGCAGAGCACACACAGAAGAAATTATTTTTCTGTGCTACATTTCAGTTTGGTAATTTTGTATGCAGGATTCTATTTCTACTACTCACAACTTAAAACGCAAAAGGAAGAGTCGGATAAAATCCAAAGAGCGAGAAGCAGGTCTGTACATTTCCAACTTGTGGGAAACACGTTAGTGTTCTATTCTCCAGCAGCAAATAGCTAGGACACACAGCGTATATTTACACGATTTCCAGAGGTAAATCAGACCTGCATTTCTAGTGAAATAAGCCCCAGCACCCGCTCCGTGGTTTGACTGACAGGTACATCCATTTTCCTGAAAGGTCTCGTAACTTTCAGCAAAGCCTGCTCTTCTCAGCCCTGAAAACTCCTGCTGTGCGGCCGGGCACCCCCAGACTGCAGGAAAGGGGCACCAGGCTTTCCATCTTGTGTCTGACAACTTGAAACATTCAGGAGAAAGTGGAAAATTTATCTTTTAGATGTGTGTGTTCTGTATGATACCAAATGTCTGGTGTTTTGGAAAAAGCTCTGGGATCCTATCTTCCCTTTGTTTTATAATCATGACTGGATTATATTAACCAGCAATCATAAATTTGTAGTTCTCAGAGTAGAATTTAGGACAGGGAGGGGCGCCTGGGTGGCTCAGTTGGTTAAGTGTCCAACTTGCGGCTGAAGTTATAATCTTCATGGTTCACGGATTAGAGCCACGCATTGTGCTCAGCGCTGACAGCTCAGAGCCCAGAGCCTGCTTCGGATTCTGTGTCTCCCTCTCTCTCTCTGTTCCTGTCCTGCTTGTGCTCGGTCTCTGTCTCTCAAAAATAAATGTTAAACAATTTTTTTTTAATAATGTAGGATAGGGAATGACAATTTCAACCTATGTGTATGTCCCCCAAAAGGTCAGGGACTGGAATAAGTTTATACAAACAAAAATGCAATACTTCCTTTTTGCAAAATAATGTAGGAGGCTGGCATCTTCACATTAAGGTATTTCTTTTTGTTATTGTTTCTGAAAAGAATCCAGTTTTGTTTTATTAATCCTCAGAAAAATGATTTGCAATGCAGAAGGAAAAAATCTTGCTTTCCCAGCAGATGGCCTCTTCGTAACCAAGTTAGGATTTGTCACAGGTCAAGAGTTATTTAAATTACACCTGCGTCTTTCAGAGACCCTTCCTCCTTAGGAGAGAAAAGCATATAATAAATACAATGAAATTTCATTAGTGTCTCTCTTTCAAGGATTAGTAAAATGTCATAGTATTTAATTCTATCCATCAGTCATGTGTATGGATTTAATTCTAGCTGTCTGTGCACCTTTGGAAAGGCGGCTGGTCAGGAAGATGTCACCGATCAAAATATTCACCCTGTAAGTGCAGAGAGCCGACACTGAACCTAGATGGTGACATTTCAGTGTCCTGCTTAAGGTTCATCAATCTGTCACGTTAGAATTGAGGAATGAAGATTATGTGGTTTTGTTTTGCTTTCTTAGATGAACACTCGTGGCTTTTTTGTTGTTGTCGTTACCTTTTCCCCCTCTTTTTTGAAGTTTCTTATAGTTACGGTTATTTCCCGTGTATTTATCCCACTGATCCATTCAGGCTCCCATCCAGGCAGCTACAACCGGATGGGAAAACTGTATCCAATCTGAGCAACTGCGTCCAGCTTTTCTGTCAGTTGAGACCCAGGTGCGCAGTCCTAACCCTGAGAGTCGCCATGTAGGGTGGCCGCCAGCCCAGTGCCACCCAGCCCGTGCTTCCGAGTGGGTATCAGGTGATTCTCAGCCTTCTCACGTCAGGCTGAGATTTCAAGAATTATTTAAAACTTAACTCGGGCGATGATGTCAAACCCACTGCCTACTTACTCCATATGACCCCGACTCCACACTTGAGGCTGGAGGAGGGTTTATACAGTAAAGGAGATTCAGCATTAATAGAGGAGCATCCATGTAAGAGCAACAAACTATATTTTCAAAGATAGGTGCATTTTCGGTGAGTTAAAGTTCCCAGGAATAGTCCTTCTAGAAACAAATACATATAAATATATAAACATAAAGCCTGTTCGTATATAGAGACCTTTATATATGTAAATATACATGGAGTGCCTGGGTGGCTCAGTCGGTTAAGCATTTGACTTTGGCTCAGGTCATGATCTCACGATTCAAGAGTTCAAGCCCCACATCAGGCTCTGTGCTGACAGCCCAGAGCCTGGAGCCTGCTTCGGATTCTATGTCTCCCTCTCTCTCTCTGCCCCTCCCCACCCCTCTCAAAAATAAGCAAACATTATATATGTTAATACAAATATAAAATATATATGTTATATATAGAGAGAGAGAGAGAGAAAGAGAGGGCTGTATTAGATCTAAATTTGCTACTTCCCCTTCCTCTCTCAAAGCCACATTCTACACCTATTGACCCCACATGGGCCCACAATGACCTCTGCTGTAACCAGGTTTCCACAGGGTTTGTCCCCATCCCACACCACCGAAGTGTGGACGACAGACTGTCTTTTTTTTTTTTTTATGTTTTTATTTATTTTTGAGAGAGAGAGACAGCATGAGCAAGGGAGGGTCAGAGAGAGAAGGAGTCACAGGATCTGAAGACAGGCTCCAGGCTCTGAGCTAGCTGTCAGGACAGAGCCCGATGTAGGGTTCGAACCCACGAACCGTGAGATCATGACCTGAGCCGAAGTCGGACGCTTAACTGACTGAGCCACCCAGCCACCCCCAGACTGTCTTAATACACAGTCAGTTACTGTCCTGTGTGCAGCCACTGGCTGACTGCTTTGTGCAAGAGACTATTGTAGACATTTGGAGGAACACAAAGATAGGTGGCATTCAGTCTCTGCTGTCGAGGAAACTGTAAATCTAGTAGAGACACAAATTCAGGTTTGTGGCCCCTCTGGACAGGGAAGGAACACACTTGGGCAAGGTAGCTAGACCACCAGCATGGAAGCCATCTGGAGTTCTCTTTTTGAGGGACCGGAGATCTCTGATGTTCTAAAGCGGTAGATGATCACAGGTACTGAGTGTGAAGAGAGGAAGAGAAAGGAGTTTCATGTGAGTGGAACCGAGGTGCTTAAGGCCACATATCAAGGGGTTTGGAGGAGCACCAAGTTCTTCCTCAGCAATATTCCCCAAAGAACAGTCATTTGAGAGCCAACGGCACAACAGTTTGCCTTTTCTGTTTTCATTTCGCCACTTTCTGTTACCTCTTCTATGTTATTTATTTAACACTGTTCTTTAAATGGACTCACCCTTTTCACTTAAACAAATTGATGTTCAAAGGAGAGCACGTTAGGAGGAAATGTGGCAATACAACCATGAAACGAAATACGTATCACCTGCTGTAACAATACAGGCAGTGGTGGTAAAAATACAACGCTGTGGAAATACTGGGAAATTCAGCCCTGTTGTCTGCTGGGCGTTCAGGTCTGAGGTCTGCTGTTACAGAGAGAAACCAGCTGGGGTGCCTGAGTGGTTCAGCTGGGTAAGTGGCTGACTCTTGGTTTTGGCTCAGGTCAGGATCTCATGGTTCCTGGGTTCAAGCCCCACATTGAGCTGCATGCTGATGGTACAGAGCCTGTCTAGGGTTCTGTCTCTTCCTCTCTTTCTGCTCCTCCCCTGCTCTCTCACTCTCTCTCAAAAATAAATAAACTTTAAAAAAAACAAACTTGTTTTAAAAAATAAAATAAAATAAATTTAAAAAGGAAAGAGTGAAAGGGAAAGGAAAGGAAATAGGAACTACCAAGTTGGAGTGGTGGAAAAAATAGTCCAGTCCCAACCTGAGCCAACCTGACACCCTCTTTTTGAAGGATTAAAAGAGAATGGGAAGAACATACTTCCTCACCCTATGATCACATGTTATTTAATATCTAGCCCTAGAATAACCTCAAGCCACCCCCAGTGCCATCCGTGGGGATATTCCCCCGGGAGCAGAGGGAGGGAATAGAGGGGACAGTGCCGCAGGGCCAGCTGCACCTGAGTGTCCGCTGAGCAAAGGTGCGCTCCACCGGCTGGAACCCGGGTCTGCCCTTTCTGTCCCTCCACAGAGTCTGAAAAATTGACTCTCCAGCCCTTAACACAGTGACCAGCACACAAGAGACCCCTCACCAAAGGTTTTAAAGAGGGAGGAGGGCACCTGAGTGGCTCAGTCAGCTAAGCATCTGACTTCAGCTCAGGTCATGACCTCACAGTTCATGGGTTCGAGCCCTGCATCTGGAACCCGTCCCTCCCTCTCTCTGCCCTTCCAGGGCTCGCGCTCTCTCGCTCGCTCTCTCTCTCTCTCTCTCTCTCAAAAATAAACATTTTTTAAAAAGTTTTAAATCGGGCCTCACTGACATTCTAACACCTTTTGGCTCTCTTTCATAAAATGTAAAAAATTGAGTTTCACAGGGATATTCCATATCACATCCTTCCCCCCCCAACAAAAGAATATTGATAGGAAATTCTAAAAAGTGTAAAACAAAGCAAAACTCAGCGGATGAACAAGGCCCAGGGGATGCACTAGACTAGACAGATGAGTTTAGTCTCTAAGGAAGAGGAGAACCGTCTCTCGAGGAGCGGGCATCTCGATGTCCAGCCACGGAGGCGGGTCCACGGTGCCCGTGAGGTCCCGCACGGTTCCGCCGCCCGAGGGCCGGCCGCTCCCTGCCTCCCTCTCCGTTCTCGCCGCACCGCCTGGTGCTCGGCGGCCGACGACACGGAGCCGGAAGGCATGGAACGCGTCGCCCGTGCGCTCGCTGCCTCGTGCTTGGTTCATTGTGCGGTCTTACCCGGAATTGTGCCATGCTTTTAGTGGGCGATTTTCGATAACCCACATCATTAGGAATGTAAGATATTAAAGTACTAATTACAGCTTGAGAACAAGACTTCCAGAGGGACTGTACTGAAGTTCTAACATTTGCATTCTTTTTTTTTTTTTTTAAGATTTGCCTTCTTTAGAGCAGGATCTCCCCCCCTCCTCCATGAGCCTTGGCCGAGAATACTCCATGCAAAGAGTAGTTTGTTACAGTGAATCGAGCTGTAGTATGTGATTCAGTGTGTGACCCGTTCCATCAATTTTACGGATTAACATCATTCACCTGTAATGAGCTCAAACACACTGGAGCAGTAATAGTGTTACTATCATGTGTTAGATGTTCTTAAGAAAGATGGATTTTTATTCCAGACAAGCGTTTACAGAACTTACCCATGAATTAATTGATGCTGGCAAAGCTTTGATGTCAGTTTGTTGCATTTTTTTTTAACTTTATTACTGGCTGGAGCGCCTGGGTGGCCCAGTTGGTTGGGTGTCCAACTTCGGCTCAGGTCATGATCTCACAGCTTGTGAGTTCAAGCCCCACGACGGGCTCTGTGCTGACAGCTCAGAGCATGGAGCCTGCTTCAGATTCTGTGTCCCCAGTTCTCTCTGCCCAACCCCCCTGCCCCCGCTTGTGCTCTCTCTCTTTCAAAACTAAATAAACATTTTTTAAAAAAAAACATTACTAAGTTGCTAATGAGACACGGCCTTAGAGCAGTCTCTAATAGCCATTTAAAAAAATTTATTTAAACCTCACTATGACATTTCTGTAGAGTCCCTGACTAGAAATGACAAAATCCAAGTAAATATAAAAACAACATAGTATAGTCTCATTTTATTTTCAAGAGAGAGAAATTGAGAATAAAATATTTAACTTCTGTTTTGTATATGAAACATACATGTTCATTCATTAGCAAAGTCTTAACTTCCCTATGCCTCAGTTTCCCCATCTGTGTAGTGGGGATAATCTTGCTCCCAGGGTTGTTGACAGACTTCCTGACATACTACAGTACCTCACGTGTGTGCCATTTCAGGCGTATGGTACAAACTCCTCATGTTATAATTATCCCCCGGCCCGGAGTCAGAGCCACGTGGACCTGAAGACACGAGAGCATCTTGCCGGCTTGGCCCCGCCCCCAAGAATGGGTCTCAGCCAACCTCAGCTAGATTTGGGACGCCGTCCAATTTGGAAACGTTGGTGTTGCTCTCCCGAGCATCAGAACCCTTGCTTCTGTGACCCAGTAGCCCCTCAGAAAAGGAAAACATTTGAAACCCTGGGGATTCCCGCCCCCCATAGGGAGCAATCCTGGAAAGGGGAAAGGCCACCGGAGTGAGCAAGCAGAGTGCAGGGGCCCCGAGGAGAGGAAAAAGCACCAGCTCACCCACAGGCTTTGTGCCTGCGGCCCAGCCCCCACCTTCTGCCCACCCCACTGACTTGTCTACCGGCGCTCACACCTCCTTCCCACCATACGGGGTTCCCTGATCCGCCACCTGCGCTCCCTTCCTGGGCCCCCCTCTGGCCATCTGCCTTGTGTCTGTCATCTCAGACTGAGACATTCAGGAGAGGACACCTCATTAAAAAATGGGGACCACGGGGCCCCTGGGTGGTTTAGTTGGTTAAGCGTCCAGCTTTGACTCAGGTCATGCTCTCACAGTTCATGAGTTCAAGCCCTGAGTTGGGCTCTGTGCTGACAGTGGAGAGCCTGCCTGGGAATCTCTCTCTCTCCCTCTCTCTCTCTGCCCCTCCCCAACTTATGCTCACTCTCACTCTCTCTCAAAAAAAAAAAAAAACTTAAAAAGAAATGGGGACCCCGTGTTAAACTGGGAGCCTTCGGATAGATACGGCTTTGAAAGGGCTCGTTTTCTGTGTGTAGTAGGGAAGCTCACCCTACGTCAAGTTCAGAAAGCTATGTGAGGGACTCTGTGAAGTGAAGCTGGCGAAGTTCATTATCCAAATCTCCAGCAGAGGCAACAAAACCAAAACTGATTCACTACAGATGATCTCCCGGCTTCACAAAAGCTCTTACCCACATCCACAGCCCAACCTTGTCTCAGCCCTATGGCAAAGAGGACATCTGTCTTAGGAGTTTGCAGCCCTGCGGGGTCTCACGTGACCACTTGCTCAGAGCAGGCGCTGGGCTGCCTAGAACTAGAATTACCTTTCTAACACTGCTCCCATCACAGTCCTCAGCAGCTTCAGCCACTTTGAGTCTCCATCTTAAATACAAACATCTTCACGTGACATTCAAGGCTCTTCCCAATCTGGCCCTGAGCTCTGAGCACGTCACACTCCCACCAGTGCCGGAAAATAACTAACCTCCTAACAAACTCAACCTGGAGTTCTGTTTTATTCTCAAAACCTACTTCTACAAGAGATAAGTGTTGGTGAAGGTGTGGAGAAATTGGCGAGAATGTAGAATAGTGTGGCCACCACGGAAAACAACATGTTAGTTCCTCAAAAAATTAGGAGAACTACCATGTGATCCAGTGGTCTCCCTTCTGGGGTGAATATACCCAAAAGAATTGAAATCAGGATCGCAAAGTGGTATCTGCACTCCCATGTTTGTGGCAGCATTGTTTACAAGAGCAAAAACTTGAAAACAATTTGGGGGGCCTGGGTGGCTCAGTCGGTGAAGCGTCCGACTTCAGCTGAGGTGGTGATCTCACAGTTCATGGGTTCAAGCTCCGCATCAGGCTCTGTGCTGACAGCTCGGAGCCTGGAGCCTGTTTCAGATTCTGTGTATCCCTTTCTCTCTGCCTCTCCCCTCACTCATGCTCTGACTATCTCTGTCTCTCAACAACAAACAAATGTTAAAAAAAATTTTTTTAACTTGAAAACAATCTATCCAATGAGGGAGTGCTCTCCAGAATCCGGCACAAACTGCCTTCCCAGGTTTACCACAGACTTTGATCATTTTGCCAAATACATGGTTTGTTTCTCAGCTGAGAAAATCTCAGTGTTCTCCTGAATCTCATAAGGATAGTAGTGCTCCTTTTCCGTAAGGTTATTCTAGGTGTTAAATGTCTAATTTGTATCAAATAGCTAGCATGCGTACAAGGCATCTAGTTACAAAGGTTCAGTAAATGTTAACTGTTGTTATCATATAGATTTGTTCAGTTGTACTGCTTTGTGGTTTGCATGCTTGTTTCCCCAGCTAAGCTGTGAGCTACTTAGGGTCAACTTCCGTATTTATCTTTGTCTTCCGGCTACTGCGCCAGGCAGTGAGTACATGCAGTGAAATAAATTGAATTGAATTGAATTGACTGAATTAAACTGAATTGAGGTCTCAGCAGATGGCAGTAGCTGCCAGCCCCCAAATTCTTCCTTCTGAAGTCCGACTCTGAGGCTGGACAGGCTAACAAGAATTCTCCATTTATGGACAAAAAGCAGCAGATGGGACTGATAAAACTTGGTTTCCACCACCCAGCAGCCATTGTTCTGGTGCCTCGACCACAGATGTTCGCCAGATAGGAATTTGGGAAAGCAAGGAGCCACGATCTCCCTTTCAATCTGGGAACAAAGAGTTACCTTGAGTCTCTATGGTCTGAAGATGTTTCTGGGGAAAGCAGATCACTGGAAGGAGGAGCTAGAAACCAAATATATGAACTCTTTGCATGGAAGGCAACTTGGTGAACCCAGAACAAGGAATTCTGATATTAGACCAGGAGACAAAGAACAAACGAATCACCGAATTCATTCAATGAATCAATGAGTTCATATTCATTCATCCAATGAATCAATGAATTCATTCGTCTAATAACCCTGAAATTATTGACAAGTAGAGGAGGAAGAAGAGAATGGCCAGCAAGGGATCCGTGGGACCAGAGCCTCTTCCTGGCCATCAGGGGGACCTTAGGAGACATCCTGACTGTGGGAAGCTTGTTCACAGTCCCAGGTGCGTTCTGCCTCCCCCTGCTAATTGAATCTTGCTCTAACTCAAAACTACAGACTGAAATTGACTGCAGAAGGAAAATATGGAGAATGGTTAATTAAAATCTCTTTCTGTACTTATCTAAGTAAGCCCCTTCTCCATTGTCCATCTCTTCTGTTCATCAAAATTCACATTGGACTAGTACAGGTCAGCCATTGAACTGATTCTTTAATATGATGAATAATCAATACATCCCCTTCTGTCTTCAACACCTTAAAGCTCCCTCTCTACTGATTTATATTTTCATTAATGGGAAGTGAATTTTTATACAAGACTACTCCAGCTGGGTTCACTCCCCAGTAAGAGACATCACCTGCTCCGAATTCAACTTTTTAAAGAAGTAGGTAGACTTCTGTTTCCCAAAGTCCGTGTTTTTCACAGTTCAAATGGAAGGGTAAATGTCTCACATCCTTCTTTTTGGTTTTAAAGGACAGTTGCCATGTCCCATCCAGAACACAACTTGCTCTATTCTCTGAGGGGCTGTTTGCCCACCACCTGGGTTGGTCACACCACGGCAATCAGTGCCTGTGTCCATGGTTCTCACGCCTTAGCTGGCCGCAGAGCCACCCGGAGGGCTTGAGAAAGCACAGATTGCCCCCCCCTCCCCCCGGCATTTCTCCCAAGGTCCCAGGTAATGCTGGTCGCTGCAGGTCCAGGAGCCCCGCCTGTGAGAACCAGCAATCAGGAGGGAAGGTCTAGGACTCTTGCAACATTCATCTCCGCCTCATAGACTACAAAACTCAGAGCAGAGGGTGGAAAAGACACTTGCTTTCACCGACCTAACTGGTAAGACAATGTGTGGTTATGTTCATTGGAACAACACGTTGGAAATGCCTCTACTCGGATTCCCCTCTGCTTTGAATGTTAGTTTAGGAAGACGTTAGGCACACAGACTGGGGGAAGGTGGCGATTCTTAAGTGTGTGTGTATGTTCGTGACTTGAGTCGGGAAAGTTTCCTGACTCCCAGAACATCCATCAGATACTAGCTGGGATTCCATAAACCTCAAAATGCCAAGTGGATTGGTTGCTAAAGAAAGAAAATGCTCTGTTACGTAGGCGATGGGAACTGTCTTCTTTTTTTTTTTAATAAAGAATTCTGACGAACAAGAAAAAAAGGAAGAGGTACAAAACAGAACCATAATTTGCCAGAAGGGCTGAGCAGGGAGTCTTGTTCAATATATGTAAGAGGGGAAAAAGAAGGAGAAAAATCAATCAGAACCAAGTTGAGTGTTGTTACAAGACCTCAGGTATCGGGAAGGTAATTATGTGTGCATGTTAACAAATCGAGTCGTGTTCTCCTCACCCTACATGTTCTCTAGCAACACAGAGGTTCTTTTACAGCGACGACTCCAGCCCTAAGCCTTATCAAGTCCTTAATATTTCATCTGAAAGAATACAACATCTTGCACTGAGACCTTAGAGTAAGGTTTGGACGTAGGCATCAAAGACAAGGCTATTTTACAGTGAGCGGGAGAAGATTTTTATTTTCTCTTTCTTTATCTTTTAGAAACAGGGAAGATTGACCAAGAGATTCACAAATACAACACCCCGGGATTCACCGGGTGCCTGTCCAGAGTCCAGTTCAACCAGATTGCGCCTCTCAAAGCGGCCTTGAGGCGGACCAACGCCTCCGCGCACGTACACATTCAGGGCGAGCTGGTGGAGTCCAACTGCGGGGCCTCCCCACTGACCCTGTCACCCATGTCGTCCGCCACCGACCCCTGGCACTTAGATCACCTGGATTCAGGTAAGGCAGTCTTGGCCACGTTGCTTTATTTCCGTAAACCTGTTTCTTTGTCTGTAAAATGGGGTTGGTAACAGAACCTCGTTGGTGAGGTTGTTGGAGGAGTAAGAGTGTGAGAGAATGGGTGAGTCCAGGAGTGCTTAGTACATACTACACACTCAAAGGTTACAGCCACCAGCCTCTCAGAGCCAGAAGGAAGTAAGGCGAAGGTGAGGCACGTGGGAACTATTGACTCATTTAAGTGGAATTAGGAGATGCCTAAACTGATCTCTGCGATGTGACTGTCAGATGACCTGATGCATCGCATCCTCTCTTATGGCTTTATAACTCACTGAAGCCCCACAGTCCAAGGCCAGGGGCAAAGATTTACCTAAAGCAACACAGAGATTCATCTGCCGACCATGTATTTATGTGGATAATCCCATAGCTGTGGCCTTGCAGATTTCAAGATGTGCATTTAAGTTTGCAAAACTCCGTGGATTCAGTCCCACTCCTGCAGGTGATAAGACATGTAATTTGAAAGCACCGCCTACAATAAAAGGCGGCTCCTGGCTGCAAAATGAACTGGGAGGAAATTCAGTGTCCCCATGACACTGAGTGGTGGGAAGTCATAGGTCTTACTCTTTGCTCTACTCAGCCCGACCTTGGGTCAGTTGGGTGACCTTTCCAGGCCTCTACTTCGTCACCCGTAAGGTGAAGAGTAGGGCGCGATCTCCACATGACCTCCAAGTCTAAGAGCCCATGGGTCTCTGAAGCAACGTGTAATGCTGCTAAAGCTAAAAACAGGAAGAGGACGGTGGGGGCATTGTAGCTAGAGGCTGGGTTCCAAGACCATCATTAGCAGGTTAAACATGGGCATGTTTCCTCGTGAATATAATGGGGATATTAAGGGACACCTAGGTGGCTCAGTCAGTTAAGTATCCGACTCTTGATTTGGGTTCAGGTCATGCTCTCAAGGTTCGTGGGATCAAGCCCCATTGCAGGCTCCTGGCTAACAGCAAGGAGCTGCTGGAGAATCTCTCCCTCTCTCTCTGCCCCTTCCCTATTCACGTTCTCTTTCTCTCTTTCTCAAAATAATCCAATTCACAGAACATACGTGGGATGATGTACTGAAAGCACTTGAGATGGTCATGGACATGTAGCAAGCTTTTAAAAAGTTTAGCAGGGAATGATGTGGTTGGGATTATGTTAGACACGATGCACCATGACGCTTGAACGTCCAAAGTCTCCCCAACCCTAACTTCTAATTCGTAACTGTTCACCATGTAAACATCATGCATTTGATTACTCTCCACATCGTCTGGCCGGTACCCCGTATTTATCAGCTTCGGTTCTCTTCCTGTCGCTGTGATTCCTTGCTGGGATTCATGCCGCTACACTTTACAAAGCTTTGGAAAAAGCCAAAATTGCCCCATTGTCAGAAGAGCCAATTTTCAGACTAAACAATCCTCTTTGTGCCTCACACATGGATTCCTATAACAGGATGAGGGGTGCTGTGTGCCAAGGGTACTAATAAAGAATTCTCTTTTATGAATGTTGTTGGGATTACACAGCGGGCTGGTTTTTCCTCCTGGGCTGACTTGAACAAAAGAAAGCATTCCTGATGCCGAAAGGAGAAAAGTAGGAGTGAAAATATGAGCTGAGAAAAGACATATGTCAGGACTACAGAAGAACAGAGATTTCTCAGATAAATTCCTCCAGATGCCAGAGAGGACCAAGGCGACACATGGTCTTTGAAATACTCAGGCTCTTAGGCTGTTGCAGGTGCCTGAGCCGTCGCGAATGTGTGTGGTCTAAGTCGGCTGCCAAGATACCAGTTTCAAAAACCTCTAGATGCTACTTTGGGCCAATATGAGCTCGCATTCACTGTGCTTTAATTAGCGAAGCATTTGCTTTATGGTCCGAGAGATACAATTGTAGGGACCAGACAGTTTGAGTTGATTTGTTATTCAAAACTCATGCTTTATGTGGGACAGTTTCATTCTATTGATTGATATAATGGAAATGGGTGTAGGAAATGTTACTGTAACCCAGGTATTATGGTTGTGCTGTGTGATATGAGGTCCATTTGTAGAGAATTTCCACTTGCACTAGGGCAGCACACTCCCCTGGCATTGACCAGTCTCTACGTGGATCTTGTCTGCCGTTTCCATAAAAGGAATATGTGTGTCTGCCTCATGAGGTTTACTAAAGGTACAGAAAACAGCTTAGGAACTATGAGGCAGAAGGCTTATTTAGATAACATGATTTGATTTCTTTTTGTCCTTGAGGTAAAGGAGAGAGAATGGGAGTGGAGGGCTTAACAGGGAACAGAGAAAGACCCAGATAAGGGAAAGTTACTTAACAGC
>NC_043701.1:7098933-7146117 GCF_006229205.1 Suricata suricatta | reverse complement strand
GATCAGAGTTTGGAAAACACTGGACAGTTATAACAGAAGTATCATAAACACAAGGACCTAGTGTGGGGCTGGGAGAGTGGTTTTTAGAAGAGAGAGTAATAAACAAAATGATGTTGATTTCATTTAAACCAATTCTGCATTAGAAGCATCCCCTCGATCTTTTTTTCTGCCCAGTTTCCCCCTTCGAGAACAGGCACAGTCTGTTTCTAAAGCACATCATTATGGTTGTTAGAATATTTTTAGAACAGTAGCTGCCAGGTAGAAAAACGAACCCTGGCCCTGGGCTCCGGTGTATTTGAGGGTCACAGAGCACCAGAAAATTGCTGTGATTCACCTCTCGGAATTATGGGCTCTGTTTTTTCTCTTTGTCAAATTCAGAGAATCTCATTTCCTTAAAATGGCATGGATTTGCCAGCGGAAAGACAACTGCAGATGGCAGTGTACATTCTGCAAAACACAAAAGCAAAACAAACACCAGAAAAAATAAATCCAGCAGTCTGATACCATAAACTTCCGCGCTAAGCAACAACTCCAAACTGCGCTTCGAGCTGTTTCATGAGGCATGCATATAAAGTGTGGAGGCATCTTGTCCCATTCATGACATTTGATACAAAATAAATCAGGGCCAAAGCCCACATGATGGGGTCTTTTTTTTAAATATTAACTTAAAGGGGCACCTGTGGCTCAGTCGGTTGGTGTCCAACTTCAGCTCAGTCATGATCTCATGGTTTGTGAGTTTGAGTCCCGTTGTCAGCGCAGCTGGCCTCAGATCCTCTGTCCCTCTCTCTTTGCTCCTCCTCCTCCCCCCTCGCAAAAAAAATAAAATAAACAGTAACATAGACCAGGCACTTTAAGCTATAAGATTTTATTTCCTAAAGGATCCTCTAGTTATAAAGATGATAACTAGTTACTATCTTCCAGGAGCCCTAGTCCGTGCAGAGTAAATTCTCAGCACACGTTGCGCAGGATGAGACCGGTGCATCGGTTCACCGCACCCCAGGAGGGCCCCGGGAACCAGCCTCAAGAAGGTGCTGGCATCGGAGCTCTTACTACCTGCCCTGCCCCGGAGCCATTGGGCTCCCCCCTAAAGCTAACCCACACGTGATCCTGCGAGGATTCTTACCGGAATCCTCACAGCCCCTGGGAGGGAAGCAGGCAGGACACAGAGTCCGAAAGCATCAAGCAGAGTGGAAAATAATTAACACAGCCCCATTCTCCTCCCACCCAGACCCACGGTCACAAATCATCAGGAATCCAGGGGATCCAAACCCACACTTGCCCAGTGGATTCACTCAGGGTCACAGAACAACTGAAAAACCAGCCCTCTTGGGAATGTGGTTCTTCTCCCAAATAAACAGAAACTAGATGGAATGTTGTCCTTGGGACGGCTCTGTATGGCAGCCCCACACCTGTCAGATCCCAGAATGCAGGTCCCCAGGCACTGGCTAGGAGGTCTGAGGTTGCAACGCTCAAGGGTATGTTAGCACTGGAAAGAGCACGTTGATTTCTAAAGGCGTCCCTACCTCTGCTGCCATGATTTTTACTGACTCAATTTCTTGTCTCTATTCTAAATTTCCTTTCCACCGTCTGAAGATAAAATATTTCTATATCTTCATGTGCAAAGGAGTATGGATGTAACGAACATTTTAAAGCCGCATCTATCTATTCGGTTTCCTCCATAATTAAAGCTGATAGTTGGTTTTCTTTACCACCTGCAAGCACTTAAAATAATTGTTCCAGCTCTTATAATTACATCTTAATTATTTCTGAGCAGATCCGTTTTCATCCGTATGCTAAGATTGCATGATTAATGCATTTAATCTCTGATACCTAATCTTTTTTATTACATTTTGTGGTTTTTGTTTCCTTCAGTGACCGAAACAGTACACATTTATTCAAGTGCAAGGAATAATTACCACTCCCTTTCTAAATGTGTGCTCTTGCTGCAAATGGTCCAAAGCATCCTTTGCAGCAGAAGCAACCCAGCATTTTTATGTAAGCCTCAGTCTCGTACAACACCAGAGTTCCTGATTTGCAATCACAAGGTCATTGACATTGTTCCCAACTTTTTTTTTAATCGTTTTTTTTTAATGTTTTTTATTTATTTTTGAGAGAGAGAGAGAGACAGTGTGAGCAGGGGAGGGTCAGAGAGAGGGAGACACCGAATCTGAAACAGGCTCCAGGCTCTGAGCCAGCTGTCAGTACAGAGCCCGATGCGGGGCTCGAACCCACGAACCATGAGATCATGTCCTGAGCCGAAGCCGGACGCTCAACCAACTGAGCCACCCAGGCGCCCCATTGTTCCCAACTTTTGTTTCCATAATGAACAGCTTGATACACATGATCTCGTTGGGTCGGGGAATGCATTTTTAATTTTGGTAGATGTTCCCTGTCACCCTCCACAGATAGAGTGCCTCCGGTCCAGTCAGGTATGAGCATGTCCTTTCCCACACACTCACCAACCTAGTATAGCGGAATGCTCTTTTGAGTTTTGACATATCTTATTTGAAAAAAAAAGAAATTTAATTGTTATAATTTGGGTTTCACTTATTGCGAGAAAGAGTAAGTCTCTTTGTGTATATTAACACGTCACTCATAGTTATTTTTCCATGGACTGTTTCCATTCTTTGACCAAAGAATTATTTATATATTTGTAGTCTTTCCTCTTTGCTTGTCAGTCATTTCCTGCTTGACTTACAAGAATCCTTTATATGTTGAGTTAATTAGTATTTTGTGACCTGTTTGAATGATTTCCTACTTTGATCTCTAGTGTTTGTATGAGGTTTTTTCCAACTAAAAAACATTTTTAAATTTTACAGGATGAACCATAAAGTGTTTTGCGTCGTTTGGGTTTTGTGTCATGCCTTATCCATTCAGAAATTATTTTAATTATTTCACATATTTCTCTAATGACTGTTTTATTGGTAAAGTTTATATATTTAGTCCACTTAGAATTTATTTGGATGGAAGGAGGGGGGTAGGAATCCCACTTTATTTTTTTCCAGTTGGCCAGCCAGTTGTTCTGGTACAGTTGATGACCTTCTGTCCTCTCCTCTACCTTTATCATATTCACAATTGCCCTTTATATTTTTTTAAGTTTATTTATTTTGAGAGCGATAGAAAGAGAATGTACAAGCGAAGGAGGGGCAAGAGAGAAGGAGAGAGAGAAAATCCCAAGCAGGTTCCACACTGTCAGCACAGATCCCGACACGAGGCTCGAACTCACAAACTGTGAGTTCATAACCTAAGCCAAAATCAAGAGTCAGACACCTGACTGAACCACCCAGGTGTCTGGACTCCCTGATCTATTACGTTGACCTGACTCCTCATGAGACAGCAGCAAGCTGTGGTAATGATTGAGCTCTGGTAACAGCATTTAATATTTCATATAGGTGGTTTCCTTTTCATTCCTCTTTCAAAATTTTCCTATCTTTGCACACTGACTCTTCCCATGTGATGTTAGAATTCCTGTCAATTCATTGGGATGCTCTAGAATTTTTATTGAGATTGAATTTTATGTGTAAATTAATTGCAGGATAATGGACATCTATACAAACAGTGTTTCCCTGTCCAACAAGCAAATGTCTTTCCATATATTTTGTCTTCCCATTATACAACATTCATATAGATATAACTTTGGTTTTTTTATTTTATTAATATTTTTGAGAGAGAGAGAGAACATGAGTGGAGAAGGGTCAGAAACTGAGGGAGACACAGAATCTGAAGCAGGCTCCAGGCTCCGAGCTGTCAGCACAGAGCCTGATGTGGGGCTTGTATTCACAAACCGTGAGATCATGACCCAAGCTGAAATCAGACACTTAACTGACTGAGCCACCCAAGCATCCCCATATAGATATAACGTTAAAGCATTCCCTGATAAATTTCTAAGTTGTTTCTCTCTTTTGTCAAGGCACAAAACCCAAAGGCAATTAAAAACAAAAACAAACAAAAAAGCCTCATCTTAAGGTAAGCTAATTTGGCACCAAATTACATTGGCAAAATTCTTCATAGCAGCACCCAGATGAATATTTGATTAAATATAAATGAGACAAGGTATGTGTACACTGAGGGCGATCTTAGAAATCTACCTGATATATAACATGTCTTACATGTATACGTATTTTAAGGATTCTTGCTTGGATAAGTCTTATCAGAGGTGTTGAATAGTATCTAATGCCATTTCAACATCTATGGACATGATCATGTTCTTTTTCTTCTGTGATCTAGTAATAGATATCCAAATAGTAAACCAAACTTTCATTCCTAGCATTAACCACATTTAGTCATGGAGAGGCGTTGACTCAAGGTAGAACTAAAGTAATTTTACTAAAACTTTTAGTTTAGTAGTTTGGTTTTTGTTTCTTACATTAATAATTCTCGTGTGAAATGTGTTTATAGCATCCTTTTACTTTTTTGCTGGGGACGGGGGCGCAGATATGGGCTTTAAACTTATCCCAGCTTCATAAAAAGCAAGAAATGTGGTAGGCCTCTAGGAGAGCAGTCTCCAGCTGACCAGAACGAAAACCTGGACCTCACTGCTGCAACCACAAAGGCTGAGTTCTGCCAACAACAAAAAATAAGCTTGAAAACAAATGTTTCTTTTTTTTTAAATAATTTATTTATTCACTTATTTATTTTTGAGAGACAGCAAGAGCAGGGGAGGGTCAGAGAGAGAGGAAGACACAGAATCCAAAGCAGGCTTCAGGCTCTGAGCTGTCAGCACAGAGCCTGACACGGGGCTCGAACCCACAAACCGTGAGATTATGACCTGAGCCGAAGCTGGATGCTTAACCGACTGAGCCACACAGGCGCCCCAAAAACAAATGTTTCCTTAGAGCTTCCGGACAAGAACTCAGCCCTGCCGACACCATGATTTCAGTGTTGAAATCCCCAGTCACAGGATGCTGGATTTGTCCATTACCCTCCAGATAGCGAAATAACAAACGAGTGTCATCCAAACTTGAACTGAGCGTAGAATCACCTGGGGAACTTGATGAATAAGACTCAGTTGGTCAGAGATGGGATTTGAGAGCCTGCATTTCTAACAAGTCTCCAGGTGATGCTGTTGTATTGGGTCCACGGACTTCACTGTCAGTGGCAAGGGTATAAATAACCTTGGAGCACTACCTGTACCTTGTAAGTTTAATAGACTTACCTCTGGGGCGCCTGGGTGGCTCAGTTGGTTAAGTATCCAACTCCAGCTCAGGTCATGATCTCACAGCTTGTGAGTTTGAGCCCCAAATTGGGTTCTGTGCTGACAGCTCGGGGCCTGGAGCCTGCTTCCGATTCTGTGTCTCCCTCTCTCTCTGCCCCTCCTCTGCTAATGCTCTGTCTCTCTCTAAAAAATGAATAAACATTAAAAAAATTTAATAAACTTAACCCATAAAACCAATGGAGCCTACTAGCTTGTTTTTGTTGGTTAATGGACATACCTCTTTGACAACCCTCAATTTCCTTTATGATAATTGGTTTAATTAGATTTTCTCTCTCATCTATAGTAATTTCTGTTATATGTTTTCAGAAATTTGTGCTTTTAGTCTAGGTTTTCAAATTCATTTCCATAGAGTAGAACAAAGTAAGTTTTTATAATTCATTTCCACTCTAGAACTTTCCTTATTCACATATTTTATACTAGGTTTAGGTTTTTCCCCCTTTTCTTATTCACTAGAGTATCTGACTTTTTCCCCCCAAAGAATGAGCTCTGCATTTATTTATTCTATCACTTTCTCTTTTCTTTTACCAGATGCTTTTATCTTGAGATCTTTGAATATATATCCCCTGCTCTTAACTTTGTAATTTGAATGTTCAGTGATCTCATTTTCATTACTGGTGTGTGTGTGTATGTGACCTCCTCTTACAGAGGAGTGTGAACCAAAGTCAACAATTCTAAGCTACAACCCCGAGACTCACTCCTGACCTCACCTCCCAGATGGCAGATTCCAGATGCTCGGTATGAACACTTTTAACTAAGGCACCTGAGAAGCTTCTAGAGCCCACACAGCCTTCCCAAGTCATCTGAAAGAACAGGTTTGGCAGGCATGTGCTTTGCAAAGCAGTGGGGGCCGTGCTGAAGAAACGAGGGATGTTACCCCCTGTCAGCCTCACCCCTGCACCCCATCCCCTCCTCACACCTGCCGCTTCCTAGTGGCTCCGGTGCCTGACAGGGGCAGAGGGCCACCTTGCCCCAAAGCTCCCATTCGTTCCTAACCGGGACTGTTGAACTCTCTGGAGCTCCACTGTGGAGAAATCTGAAAGGGCTCACACACCCAGCTTTGGGACAACATGTAGGGCCCTTCTTTCCTCCCTCTTGTGGGCCTCTCTTTCCGTCCAGTCTTCCTCTGCTTCTCTTGCTGTCTTCCTTTCCCCTTGTCCCTCACAACAGATTTGAAGGTCAAGGTTAGGATTCTGTCATCGTTCTCCCTGTGCTCTGCACCCTCTGACCCCACCATGCCTGGCCCTGTCCTTAGAGCCCCAGCTCTCTCAGGTCTGTCCCTAGCTGTCCTCACTCAGGGCTGGGAAGGGCAGGGAACACCTAACACGTTGCTATGGTGACTTCCCTGTGGCCAGCAGAACCACTGACTCCAGCCGGTCCAACGATTTTTGCTTCATTCTTGTGTCATTGCAGTGTTATGAGAGGCCCACAAAAGGAAGCAGATTTGAGTTCAGTGTGGCCCAGGGATGTCTGAGTCTGACCTTGGCTCACGAGACCCCTGTCTGAAGCTTCCTACTGGGCTGTGTCTTTGAACGTCCATGCACATCCCTTGGAGGTGTTCAGGGGGCACCTCATCTTCCAGATGAATCCAGCATTACTTCCTTCACCGACTCATCACTCAGAGGGACTTGTCAGAATCCCTGGGTGTGAATTCTCCCAAGGGAATCCCAGCCAGTCGCCCTCCCGGAAATGCTCATTCTACTTTTGCTGGCAAATCAGGGCCTTGTGTCCTTGCTTCTGATTTCAAAAGTCCCAGAAACATTATCCTGATGAAGTGTTTGACCCAAGGCCATCCACTTTCCAGGGGAAAGTCCCTTTAAACACCGGTAACAAATAGGAGACAAGTTATTTCGCTCATTTGGAGAGATCTTTGATTGAGTCCCAGGCTCTGCACTGCACAGACTACTCAGAAATGTCTAAAGCCCCGGGGGGGGGGGCGGGGGGGGGGCGCCTGGGTGGCTCAGTCAGTTAAGCGTCCGGCTTCGGCTCAGGTCAGATCTCATGGTTCGTGGGTTCGAGCCCCGCGTCAGGCTCTGTGCTGACAGCTAGCTCAGAGCCTGGAGCCTGCTTCAGATTCTGTGTCTCCCTCTCTCTCTGACCCTCCCCTGCTCCAGCTGTCTCTCTCTGTCTCTCAAAAATAAATAAAAAGCATTAAAAATTTAAAAAAATAAATAAATAAAATAAAATAAAGCCCCAGGGCAGATTCTTGCTTCTGCTGCTGAGTTTCCGCTGGAGAGTAACCCTGGAAGGCTTTGGGGAAAAAGTAAAATCAACTTTATGTTAAAATGTAAACACATATAAAAGTCCAGATGAATATGGTTGCAATTATTTTCAACATAGGGATGGAGACGGGTTGCTCTGAAATTTCCCCCTTAGGCCAAAAGTGATTTTCAAGAAATTACTTGGGAATATTAACTTTTAAAAGACTGGAAAGGCTAAAGTCAGAAATGATAGTTTAGATTTGTGAATAACTTTATTTTTTTTAAATTTTTTTAATGTTTTATTTATTTTTGATACAGAGAGAGACAGAGCATGAGAGGGGGAGGGGCAGAGAGAGAGAGAAGGAGACACAGAACCGGAAGCAGGCTCCAGGCTCCGAGCTAGCTGTCAGCACAGAGCCCGACGCGGGGCTCGAACCCACGAACGTGAGATCTGACCTGAGCCGAAGTCGGAGGCTCAACCGACTGAGCCACCCAGGCGCCCCAGATTTGTGAATGACTTTAATTGCCAAAATGCTTTCAGTCCCTCGTTTTGTTTGATCCTGACAGCGGTCCTATGTGGTATGTGTGGACCGTGTTAGCCACATTTTCTTAAAGATAAGAAGAACCTGGGGGGCTCAGTCGGTTAAGCGTCCGACTCGTGATTTCAGCTCCGTCACGATCTTGCAGTTCATGAGTTCAAGTCTCACCTCAGGCTCTGTGCTGACGGTATAGAGCCTGCTTGGGACTCTCTCTCTCTCCCTCTCTCTCTCTCCCCCTCTCCTGCGTGTGCAGGCATGCGCCACACACTCTCTCTCCCTCACAAAAGGAACGTTTTTAAAAAAAGACAAGGAAATCGACTCACAAAATAAATGCACTCATTCCGCCATCTGCTCTGGCTTCACGTTAACATCACCAGAGCACCTTTTTGTGAAACCCCCAGTGCCTGTTCCCATCCCTGAGAGATTGCGAATGTGCAGTCAGGACTGAGTGAGTGGCCCGTGTTTACACCACCTCACTCAAAACTATACAGAGAATAGCATTATCAGGTCTAAAATGCAGGTACTCTAGACACTGTGCTTTTCCCATTTTTCCTTCTTCTCCATAGAAATTTTAAATCTAAATGTAAAAGTGTTTCTGTCCCTACCTTCTGACATCTCTTAAATATGATGCAGAAGTCTGAAATAGTCACTTGTGTCCCGAGAGGTGAAGTCCCTGCTACTGACACCTTCCTTTTTCTCCCCACTTTCTCCTTCTCGATGGGGAAGAAATCATGCCCAAGACTGCTAGAGCCGATTCAGTATTTGTTCACACTCCGCTGACATGGCTAAGAAGAGCTGTGTCAGAGCCACATGGCTGGTGCTGGAGGTTTGTCCCATTTTGGTAGCGACACGAGCCAGCACTGGGGAGGAGTCTATTTGTTGAAAACACTGGGAAGCTTTCACTAGTTCTACAAGGTTCTTTTTGATGATCCTTAGCCATTCCACCTGCCAGCAAGCATAGATGGCTGTCTTCTGAGATCCGAGGCTCATTCGAGAAGAGAACGGTTCCAAAGGCAGCAGAAATCTCTAGCATGAGAGTTGTATACTCATTTTGTGAGGTCAGCCTTCTGGGAAGACAAGGCATTGTCTTGGGATTGGAATTAGAACTGTTCACTTGTGCTAATGCAGCTGAAAGGAGTATTTCAAAAGCAAGAGCCCAGCTGGGCATTGATAAAAGACTTAAAATATGTGCAGAATTAATTTTTAAAAGTACTTTATGTCTCCTCACACACACACCTCTTCCAATAGGCCATGTAGTGGAGTCAGAAGCCAGTCAGCACGCTGTGATGGGTGAACGCCACTGTGTTCTGCACTACCCTGCTCACCTACAGCCTGGTTTCTGAACTCTTAGGGATGAAAAGGGCTAATTTTACAGTTTGATGGAATAGCAGTGGGGCACCTGGGTGGCCCAGGCAGTTAAGTGTCCGACTCTTGATTTCCGCTCGGGTCATGATCCCAGGGTCATGGGATCAAGCCCCATGTCAGGCTCCGTGCTAGGAGTAGAGCCTGCTTGGGATTCTGTCTCTCAATCTCTCTCTTTCTCTCTCTGTCTCTCTCCACCCCCACCGCTGCATCCAGACTTGCACTGTCTCTCTCTCACACACACAAAATAAATAAACATGAAAGAAAGAAATAGCAGTTACAACGCGACCTCCTACAAAGCTCAAAGCACGTGGGTGTTCACGGGGCCAGTCTCCAGCGCGCAGGACCGCATGCGTCATCTGAAACAGAAGACTGCGTTTTCTGCGCGCCAAGATATAGATGTTACAGCAGATTAAATGCTCTTTAAAATGCACTTGAGGGGCGCCTGGGTGGCTCAGTCGGGTAAGCTCCGGCTTCAGCTCAGGTCATGATCTCACGGTTCGTGGGTTCGAGCCCCGCGTCGGGCTCTGTACTGACAGCTCAGAGCCTGGAGCCTGCTTCGGATTCTGTGTCTCCCTCTCTCTCTGACCCTCCCCTACTTGCACTGTCTCTCTCTGTCTCTCAAAAATAAATAAAAACCATAAAAAAATTTTTTAATAAATAAAATAGAAAATGCACTTGATTTTTCACTGCACTACCGGGAAAGACGTACGATGGTGACAAAAACAAATCAGGAACACCCGGCTGCTGCCCCGAGAGCTGCCCACACCCAGATCATGGCCTGTGAATTTACTAGAGATTTCCGTAACGGGGGAGTCAAAGGACACATGCATCCTTGCCTGATCCCTCACCTGACTGAATGTGCCTAAATATTCTCACAAACGATGAAACTCATCTCTTGGGTAGATTTCAGGTGACAAAAACGTTATTTGCACCAAGCTTCCATGCCATAAAGTCCGGAAGTCCAAAACCTTTGCTGAGACTTGCGTTAATGCCCAGTGGGTGTGTTTCCCAGCAGAAGTCTGGAGGCCGTAGCTTCAAGGTCTCTTGGAGATGTTGGCCTTCTGGAGGGTGCCAGCTAGAACACCTGTCAGGGAGGAGAGGACACCCAGCAGGACATGTCTTTAAAAGATGCATTTTTGGCCTGTTCACTACGATCGGTACCTTGTTGTCATCATTATTTTGGAAGTATATTCCTTGGAAATGGAGACCCTTTCCCCTGTCACGCAGGTGACCAATGCTTGCTGAGACTGCTGTGCCAACAATCCACCACCAGCCGAGTTGGCTGCGACCCCTGTGTTCCGCCTGTGTTCACCAGGCTTGGTCAGTGCGCCTGTAACTGTGACCCAGCATGTCATCCAGTGACAGTCACTCTGGTGCCGTGGAACATTGGACGACCACGACCCCGTATGGCCACTGGCCTTCCGCCCTCGGCTGGCTGCCTTCTCTCACGGCCCAGCCTCCACCCATAGAAGAACCAGCAGCAAGGAGACAAGAATTCTTGCAAAAGGCAAATCAGTTCCAGAAAAAGAACAACCCAGTATTTTGAAAAACGTGTTTTCTCTCCTATGTGCCTTCAAATGCAGCTGTAACACCAGGAACCTAGGTGCCAACTTCACAATATTTTTCCCACAATCCACTTGCTGTAAGAGAATCAACTTGTATTATCATTTTTTTCATGTTTATTTCTGAGAGAGAAACACACACACACAAGCTGGAGGAACAAGCTCCAGGCTCTGAGCTGTCAGCACAGAGCCCGACGCAGGGCTTGAACTCACGAACCGGGAGATCATGACCTGAGCTGAAGTCAGGACACTTAACCGACAGGTGCCCCTGTTTTGGGTTTTGTTTTTATTTTTGGTTTTGCTTTTGTTTCTTAACCAGGAAAGGTCTCCAAGGGCACGTCTAAGATAACCATTTATTTAACTCCTTGGCTGTTTTTTTAATTAAACTGCTGTTAATATTGGTTAATGATAGACTCTCCCCCTCTGCATGCAAAATGCCAAAGAATTAAACTCAGGCATTAAAGCGGGGTTCCTAGCCTGAACACAACTCCGAAACACAGTGTTCACACACTGGAAGGAAGAAGACTGAAGGAAATGGAACTCACTGAAAACACACAAATATTCAGCCAAAAAAACCCAAAACTAAGCCCAGGCTCCCGGAAGGAATTCTTTCTGTTCCTCTTGGGCACCACATTAAATTCAAAGACAAAGGCTTAAGAACAGCCAGAGATGGGAGCCACCAAAGGTCGCTTAAAACTCTGCCACTCGAGATGAGGTAATCAGGCGCCCTGACAGCCTGTTAGAAATGCAGACTCCCAGGCCCAGACCGACCCTCTCAGAATCCGCATTTTCACGAGATCCCTCAGGCATGAAAGCTCTCAACCCCAGCTCTAGGCACTAGGCACTCGACCGTCAATTTGTTGTCTCCTAAAGGCACATCAGAGTGAAGAACGGGGAAGAAGCAGAAGCTTAGAGAAGCCCCAGGTACACAGGACACACTCTCCCCGCGCCTGACCTCCAGGACCCTGTTTAAGGAGAAAGGTCAGCCCTGGAAGGGGACTGGGGGACCCTGCTGCTGCTGAGAGCGATGCAGAAACCCTGTTTTCCCTCAGGAAGGGGGTGAATCGACCATACTCCCCCAGATCTGGGGCTTCCACTCTCCTGATGACACCAGCGCGGATTTATTTACACCTTGTGGCAGAGGAAGGCACGGTGATTGCAGACGGTGAGGGAGGCAGCCCGTGAGTGCCGCTGTCACCGTCTCTGATCCACAAGAGCCCATGACCTCATCCGGCAACAGTTCTGACGAAGGACTCATAAATGGTTATAACTAACATGAAAGGAGAAAGAGTTTGCGCTCCTGAGACATAACAGGACTCCTTTGTCTACGATGAAAATGGACACCGTGTGTCTCACCTGTGTCTGTTTTATGGAATACCAAGTCTGAACTTGCGCCACCAACTCAAAGGCCCGCTCTGGGTGACGAGGAACGTGATGTCAGCCTGGCCTGGGAATATCTGCAAATCTTTCTTTTCAAAAGGCAATTGAGACAACTCAGAGTTGACTTTAAAAAAGAAGGGAAAGGAGAGGAGAGGAACAGAGAGGAGGGGAGAGGAGAGGAGAAGAGAGGAGGGAATCTAATATATTCAATTGCCCATTCCGTTCTTTTGTGTAAGAGTTGGCATTACACAGTCAGGGGCGCCTGATGGCTGAGTCAGTTCGACTTCAGCTCAGGTCATGATCACAAGATTCATGAGTTCAAGCCCCTTAACAGGCTCTGCTGACAGCTCAGAGCCTAAGGCTTACTTCAGATTCTGTGTCTTCCTTTCTCTCTGTCTCTCTCTTCCTCTCTCTCTCTCTCAAAAATAAATTTTAAAAATCTTTTTTAATCTTTTCAACAGACATAGCAGACAATGACCAGTTCCGATATGCTGTTCATTTGTACCTAATTAACCTTTTTCTCACTAGATCTCTAACACCTAGGCGAGCAGCTGCCCCTTGCTCTCTCCTTTAAGAAGCCAGAAATGTTGGGGGGCACCTGGGGAGCTCCGTCGGTTAAGCATCTGACTTCGGCTCAGGTCCTGATCTCACTGTTCCGAGGGTTCGAGCCCCACATCAAGCTTTGCGCTGATGGCACAGAGGCTGCTTCAGATTCTCTGTCTCCCTCTGCCCCTCCCCTGCTCCCACGTTCGTTCTCTCTCTCTCTCTTTCAAAAAAAATACACATTAAAAAACAAGAGGCTGGAAATGTAAGGCTTGTGCAATTTCTCAAGTCAGAAGCCAAAAATCCATAATCTCCTCCCCATTTGAATTTGGAACTCGGGCTGGCTGCTTTCTGCAAACCCTGAGGGGGGACATAGGTGTGGGTAGAGAGCGAGGCGCGTGGGGACGCCTGCCCCGTTCTGCTGGGCTGCCCAGACACCTGCCGGCCTTGAGAAATCTCTCCCTCCGGCAAATGTGATCCGCCGCCGCCCCTCTGGAAATAAAACAGCATCCTCTTATGTCCCCAGAAGCTTAGTCGGCCGCCCTTGGGTTTCATGGGCTTCTAAAATACCAGTCATCAGGGAATGGCTAAAGCACATTAAATAAAAAATAATAATTTTCTGGCATCGAGCTCAGATTGGAAGAGAGAATAAAGTGAAACGGAACAAAGTCGTTGGAAAGAACAAAGGCACGTATACATCGTCGGGCCCTGCCCCCCTGCAAAATCCATGCTGCAATCTAAATTAAATTATAACTAATAGCGGCAGTTTTGTTCGAGTATCTCAAATTATCACTTCAGATGCTGAGGCTCACGTGGTTTCCATGGCGACGTTTGCTCTACGAGATGTCAGCTACTATCTATAATTTTTTTTGGTCCCTGATATATGACATCCTGAAGCTTTTAGTGCCTTTCGTTTGGGGAGTTTTATGTTAGATAATCTCGATTTCCTTTCATATGCATTTAAATGTGTGTTTTATTTGCAATTGGTTTCTGAGCCTAAAGTCTACACTTTTACATATTTTGAAACTTAGTAAATAAGAACTATGACTACCTCATTTATTTTGTGGACCAAAAAATCAACAAAAAAAGCTTTATTATTCCATTTTCTCCCTCCCTGCTCCATGGGACAGGCAAGAAATTGGAGGCTAAAGAATTCAAATGTCTCTTTAATAGTCTGTTCTCGCAACCGTTTTGTAAATCATTTATTTGGGCTTAAGCACCTGCCTGGAAACTTCTATTTTTCACATTCTCCAAATGTGATAAAAAAATTTTTTTATTCTAACAGCGATCTTTTAAGGCACAATTAGCACTGTTCATGATTTCATGATTTCACTAGTGTCTCCATGGAGGTAATAAACCTTCTCTCTGTGCCGGTGGGGTTCACAAGGGACTCGTGTCTGGACCAAGAGAATATTGGCCTTCCGTTCTCCTACAGTGTTGGTTCGGCGGTCACCACATTGTTCAGCCTGTACCGTCATCATGCGGAATTATTTTTTGGTCAGATGAATTGCCTCTTGCCCTCAGGATTTGAAGCCGGACAAGTTCAGACACCTTTATTTATCCTTGGCTTCCCTGGGCAGTTAGTTCACCAACCACAGGGGAAACAACTGAGCCTTCACTGTCTTGAGACCGTGCAGTTGTGTTGAGGATTTGATAGAGCCAGTGTAGACTGTCTTTTATGGGGAGCCATGTCCCCTAGGCCTGCCCTTCCGAAGTTTGCTTTCTCATCAGAAATAGTTCAGCCTAGTGTTTTACAAGTCGTTTCTAGAGCCTATTTCCTGGGTTCAGACACTGGTCCAACACTTACTGGTTATGGGACCTCAGACAAGCTTTTAGCCTTCCAGAATGGGATGGGCATGCCAGCCTGTCAAGGTTCACATGAGGATGGAACGAGTTAATCCACGAAAAGGACTTAAAACAGTGCGTGACTTGGAGCACCTGGGGGGCTCCATCAGTTAAGTACTTGACTTCAGCTCAGGTCATGATCTTGACATTCAGAGTTTGGGCCCCACGTCAGGCTCTGTGCTGACAACTCAGAGGCTGGAGCCTGTTTCAGATTCTCTCTCTCTCTCTCTCTCTCTCCCTCTCTCCCCCTCCCCCGCTCATGATGTGGTGTGTGTGTGTCTCTCTCTCTCAAAAATAAATAAACATTTAAATTAAAAAAAAAAAACAGTGCCTGACTTGTAGGAAGAGCCATTATTATTATTATTATTATTCCCTAATTACCTTGTTCCTGAAATTTGAATTTCATGTAAATTTACATCTTGTACTCCACCATGGAAGGACAACACCTCTAGGTTGATTCCACCAGCCACTTGCTCTCCTGGGCCCTGATAAGTTTTATATGTGAAGAACGTGTCATCCAAACGATGACTACCTTGCAATCCTAGCATTTAGAGTTTTACTAGCCATCACATACAAACAACCTGCACGGTCACCAGGGCCCTGGTCGCCTGATGCCCCTTACCTCCCGGCAGGCAGGGTTCAGACCTTGTCTCTCAATAGCCCGGGTCGGCTCAGCTGCCAGGGACCAGCCCCAGGCCCGCCCTGCACTGCACACAGGGTGAGAGCGGCTGGTGAGACTGCCGCTTGCTTTCTGACAAATCCTTCCAAGAATGCAGCAAAGGGAAGGGCAAAACATTCATGCCTCCTATTCTTGGGGAGTGAGGAAGGTGTAGTTTTACTTAGCCAGCTCTAAGAACTGATCCCTCTACAGTATGTGTGTCATTATGGGGAACAACCCCCGCCCGGGCCCACGTTGACCAAATTTGTTTGTTGTTTCCTTCCTGGTTTCTGCCCCGAAGAAGGAGGAGGAGGAGGAAGAGGGAAAGTGCGCCAGTACTGAGCTCCCAGGTGGCTTCTCACGAGGCAACGACAGTGGAAGGGAACAGGGTCCATGTGTTGAGTGTGACTCTGACCCACATCTGAGTAGGTTTGGAGCCTATGATATATTTGCCCTCCTGACAAGGAGAGGCCTGGCGTCCTGTAGCCTGAAGCCTCAGCCGGGCAATTTAATAAGCAGGGGGTGGGTGAAGACTCTCTCATCATCGATTCTTCCAGAAACACCATCTGCCTGTGTGGCACTGGGTGGAGAAAGGGAGGAGCGCTGATCTCTAGGTGTGTGGAGGAAGCATGGTCTGTGTATGACCAGTGTCGTTGGGGTGGCCAGACAAGAAGAGGACACACGCAAGGGAAATACACAGAAATACACACGCTTCCATGAGACTCTAAATCAGAGCTAACCTAGCACCATGCTTGGGTGGTTATCATCATGTTCTATCATTTGGAGAGCCAGGAGAAAAGTATATTGGATATAGTCTTTGCCTATTTGATGTAAGTCTGGTCTTAAGACTGTTAATAGCTAGAGTTTGGAATTTTTATTTAAGTAGGCTCTACCCACAACATGGGCTGAAAGTCATGATCAAGAGTCACATGCTCTACCAAATGTGCCGGCCAGCCTGTGTGGACCTATTCGTGCCATTTCCCAGAATATAGGTTCCTTGACACTGCAGCACCCCTATGATTGCTCTGCTCTCCCAGCAAACAGGGATGAGGCAGAACAGAATGGAGTATGTGTCATGGATGAGCTTTGTCCTGTGGTCTCACTCATGTCTCTTGGTTTCCATGTTTTCGTACATGCATTTTCCAGAGGATGTCGGTACCCCAGGGGGAAAGGACAGTACAATGAAATAATTTCAAATATATCTAGCAAAATAGCAATTGCTCTGCTTGCCAGGATAAAATGGATATGCCTCAAGGGAGTAAGGACTCACATGCATCAGGACAACCAGACTTAAGTTATAAATGAAGCAGTGAAGGATGCCTGGGTGGTTCAGTTGGTTAGCTGGCCGACTTTGGCTCAGGTCATGATCTTGCGGTCCGTGAGTTTTAGGCTCTGCACTGACAGCTCGCAGCCTGGAGCCTGCTTCGGATTCTGTGTCTCCCTCTCTCTCTGCCCCTCCCCCTCTCATGCTCTCTGTCAAAAATAAAATAAAACATTAAAAAAATTTTTAAAAGATGAATGAAGCTGTGAAAATAGTTATGCTCCTGCGAGAAACAGAACACTGAACTTGAATTTCATGAGGACTTCTCTTGTACCTCAGGGTTTTCCACTGGTTGTTTTCTGATAATAACCAAAGACTAGTGGACCCAGGAACTATTAGTAGCTTTCCTATATTTAATGTGTTCATTTCCTTTGTTGGGAAGAATAAGCATGCTTCCTGGCTTCAAGGGTTGAGTCGCATTTAGGCAGCTGACTTCCAAAATTATATCTGCACGGGGGACTGTGTCACGAAAAGAGGACTGCAGAAACATTGACATGCCTCTTAATGGACTGATTTTATTTTATTACATTTTTTAATGGTTATTTTTGAGAGAGAGAGAGAGAAATGAAGCATGATCAGGGAAAAGGGCAGAGAGAGAGGGAGACACAGAATCCGAAGCAGGCTCCAGGCTCTGAGCTGTCAGCACAGAGCCTGACACGGGGCTCAAACTCACGGACCAGGAGATCATGACCTGAGCCCAAGTTGGACGTTCAACTAACGGAGCCACCCAGGCGCCCCAGACTGATTTTATTTTAACAGACATCTCATTAGCTCTAGCTGCTTGTCAGCACTATTTGTCACTGGGACTGCAGACATAACTGAGGTCAGCCTTGCCTTTGAGAGGATGGCAGCCATGTAAGGAGGGCAAGAATTAAGACTGATTGGCTGACAAGAGGGCCAGACACATAGGTGGCGAAGGCTAGTGATAGGAAAGAGGTAAAAAAAGATTTGATGGACAGAGAGGAAAGGCAAGGCAGAGGTGAGGGGGCCGTATGGATAAGCAAAGACGCATCGACCTGAAGCATCAGGAGTCTGCGTGCCTAGAATGTCAAGTTGGAAAAGTGGTCCTAGCAGGGAAGAAGCAGGAGAGATTCAGCTCAAAGGAGGCCTTCCTCCCCCTACAGAGGATTTCGGATCTTATACCAAAGGTGATCCTGGGGTGAATTTAAATGTTTTCTTCTAGCTCTTTTCATTCTTCTTGCGTCATCTCAGGTCACACCCACGCTTTCCGGTACTGTTCACATCAATAACTTCAAGGAAACCAGGGAGCAGGGCAGATCCACATCTCTAAGTATCTGTGTGTTTCTGCAGTTTTGTGGCCAAGGATGCAAAGCTGAACAGTAGGTTTTGGAGCAGAGAGAAACTGCGGTGTGTTGTCCCATCGCCGTGACCTGAAGCAGAAAAGCAAACAGCTTCTTAGAGTCACGACCATCACAAAATAGAATAATCACAAAATTGCCACTGTCATATTTTGTTTCCATAGTTAATGTATTTTGAAGGTTCATGTTATTTAAAATTGATGAGATGTCTGAGTTTCTCAAAAGGAGAAAAATAGAAGCCACTCAGAGGATACCAAATGTCCATAGACATCTCCATCTGGGCGTCCCATAGGCACCTCAAGCTCAGTACCTTCAAGATAAAACGGATCTCTCTCCCTCATCCCCTGTAAAGCTGCTCCTCCTGTAGGCCCTGCCCAGACGAAACTGTCTGGATGGGATTGCCTCACCTGGCTGCCTCTTCAGCCCTCAGAAGGCAGGATGGAGAAGATGGATGACCTAGGAATTAACTCTGCATGGGTTCCAATCCCATCTGGGCCACTAGACAAGCTTGATGACTTTCTAGAAGGACATGGACTAAATAGTGTCCAGAGAAGGGTAATTACACTGTCAGAAGGCCTGGAAATGATGTCAAAGATGAGTAGTGAAAGTATAAACTTCCATACTCGAAAAGAAACTCTCCGTCTCTCAGTCTTGGCAGGATGGTTTATGTCAGGTAGGATTATAACCAAATCTTACCATGACCTATGAGTGTATGAGTTATAGCATGGCAACTACGAAGCAGTTTTAAACAATTTACTGTAACTTGATAAGGTCAGAACTAAAACTACATCCATGCTTTAGATTAGTGTTTTGACTATGGAAACCAACTCTTCAATGAGGCACAGAAATTTCTCGTTAATAACAATTTTCATCTTTATTATTGTTCACCATGGATCCCTAGCACTTAGAATGTTGCCTGGCATAGCATTCTGGAAAGATTTGTTCAAAGACTGAATAAACTCATTTGTCACATCTACAAATAACACTTCTCTGAAGAGAAAACTTAGGTTTAAAGGAGAAACCAAGATTTTTAAAAATTTATTTGGAAACTATTTTTATTCACATGGGATAATTTTATGATCATCTTTAACGCTAGGTGCTGAGCCTATAAATGCAAGATCATTGCATCTTGGGCTGACACTTGGAACTTTGAGTATCAGTCCATGCTGTCCATGCTGGAAAGTCCTAACAGGCATGAGCGAAGTCGCTCACTGTCTATCTCCCTAGACTTAGGATTGGACCAGTTAAAACAAACACACAACAATGAAAGGTCTCTGCCACACCCACCAGATAAGGAATTGGGAGAATAGGAAAAATCCCAAGGACTCTCATTTGTACCTTTCTTCATGTCTGTATTTTAATCAAATCAATAGGCTTATGTGGCACTGATGGCCAAGCTGACTTGGAATATGATTGATCCAGGAACGAATAATTTTTTTCTGGTCTTAAGTAAGGATATCAAGTCAAACAGAGAAAAGGTTAAGTAGCATTTACTGGTAGGATCTGAAATCTCTCTTTCTGGGGGTCTCTTTCCTGGGGAAAAGGAGAGGAAAGGCCCTACTTACTTTTTGTCATTTTCCTGGGGATCCTTAGGAGCAGAGAGCTGGAGGATAAACCTTAGGAAAGCTGCGTCCAAGGTGAGATCCTCCGTGAACCTAACACAGACCTCTTTCCTCAGTGTGTACTCAGTTAATTATGCAAAATAACTACTTCAAACATTTTTTTAATACCTAATTGATGCTGTTCAGTAACCAAGGCTCTGACTAGACTGAGGTGATCTGCTGAAGGAGAAAGCAGTTTCTTTTGGAATATTTGCCTTCAACCCAAACATCAAAATCAGAGGTCCAATGAATATGAAATAATTTATGAAGTTAAATTAGCTCATATGGATGGTAACAGATACTCTGCCAACCTCTAGAAAGACTTCAGGGTCTATTTGCCTTTTGCGTAATTGAAATTCATCCTAGAGAAACACCTAACTTTAATATAACTGATTCTGATTTTTTTATAATAAGGAAAGAAATGGAAACTTTATTAGGCAGCTTATCTTATTCTCAACTCTTAAGAAATTTGAGCCCCTTATATATTCCTGACGTGTCCTGTGGTTTATTAGAGTCATGTAAAATGTTAATTTAAAGAAATGATTCCTTTTTATTTTTTTAACGTTTATTTATTTTTGAGAGACAAAGAGACAGAGCATGAGCAGGGGAGGGGCAGAGAGAGAGGGAGACACAGAATCTGAAGCAGGCTCCGAGCTGTCAGCACAGAGCCCGGCTCGAACCCACAAACCGCGAGATCGTGACCTGAGCCGAAGTTGGCCGCTTAATCCACTGAACCACCCAGGCGTCCCAAAATGATTCCATTTTAAACTAATGCTATAAGATATAAAAGGCTCTAAAACATACCTAATGTAGATAGATAAAAGTAGATAGGAGGCAGATTTCAGCCAGAGATGAGAAAAAGGATTTTAATCCAGAAGCTTGCCTGTCAGTGGAACTGGAGCGGGCCCATACTCCTCCAGAGAACTGACCCTGCTTATCTGGGTCTCATCTGAGAGAACAGCCGGAGCACAGGTGGAGGCACTGTGATTTGTGGAAACAGTGGCAGGATGGGTCTGTCGGAAATGGAGCGCTCCTGGGGAAACAGGAAGCGTTGGAGAGTTGTATGAAAAAAAATCCACATCGGATTATTTGGGATTAATAGTATCCTTGACTCTTACACTTGATTTTTCTATTTCTTCCTCTGTAGCCAGTGCTGATTTTCCATACAATCCAGGACAAGGCCAAGCTATAAGAAATGGAGTCAACAGAAACTCGGCTATCATTGGAGGTGGGTGATGCATAGAACAGGCTACGCACCTGTGGAAGTATTCATTGTTGATAAATGTGTCATCTTAAAAAAAAACAAAACCATCACCTGGATTTTTACTTGATTCATTTTGTTATTTAAATATGACTGAAGATTGCCACATATGGATATGGAGATACGGTTGTAAATGTAATCTGGCTACTTTAAAAAAAACATTTATTTTTGAGACAGAGAGGGATCGTGAATGTGGTAGGGGCATAGAGAGAGAGGGAGACACAGAATCCAAAGCAGGCTCCAGGCTCTGAGCTGTCAGCACAGACCCCAACGGGAGGCTTGAACTCATAAACCATGAGATGGTGACCTGAGCCAAAGTTGGACGCTTAACCGACTCAGACACTCACGCACCCCGTGACCTGGCTACTCTTTGATGCTGACCCTTAAGAATGCGATCATAGTGCTGAGCCAGCCGGAGCCCAGGCAGGCAGGCAGGCCACCATGCAGGAACCCGGATGTCCTTCTCCCTTCTCTCTTCTCTCGTTCTCACTCCCCCACCTCCCAAATGGCCGGGATCGCTGTCTGCAAAAACAGGAAGGACTCAGCCAGTCCGGTTTTAGTTATATTAATAAAGGCCACCAGAAAATTAATAGGCCAGGGCATCTAAAATATTCCAATGTTTTATCTCCCCATGGACAGCCACAGAATAATTAAAGTCTCCTACCACAGGGGCGCCTGGGGGGCTCAGTCGGTTAAGCATCTGGCTTCGGCTCAGGTCATGATCTCACAGTTCGTGGGTTCGAGCCCCGCGTCGGGCTCTGTGCTGACAGCTTGGAGCCTGGTGCCTGCTTCAGATTCTGTGTGTCTCTCTCTGCCCCTTCCCTTGCTCAGGCTCAGGCTCATGCTCTGTCTCTCTCTCTCTCAAAAATAAATATTTAAAAAATAAAACTCTTTCCCCATCTTTTATCTGGATTGTTTGATTTATTTTGAGTTACAACAGTTCCTTTTTTTTTCTAGATAGTTCAAGTCCTTTGTCAGACATACGTATTGTGAATATTTTCTCCAGTCTGTGACATGCCTTTTCATTTTCTTAGTGGAATTTTTTTAAGCAAGAGATTTAAATTTTTATGAAGTCTGATTTTTCAATCGTTTTATGGTTTGTGATTTTTTAAATTCTATCTTAATAGTATGCCTTTTCAAGATTGCGAAGATTTCTTCCTATGTTTTCTTCTGGAACTTTCATAGCTTTAGTTTCTGTTACTAAGTCCGTAATCACTTTGAGTTAACATTGGTACATAGCATGAGATAAAAGTAAACCTATTATTTTCCAAACAAATACCTAGTTATTCCAAAACTCCCTGTTGAAAAGACTATACTTTTTCCAAATTTAATCTTCTTGGAACTTTTGTCAAAAAAATCAACAGACCATACATGTGTATGTCTATTTTCTGGACTCTCTTTCTTTTGTTGATGTATATCTTTCTGTACCCACTACCAGGTACCATGCTTAGTTTATTGTTTTACTTTTATATTAAGTCTTGAGATAGCAACATGCATTCTCCAGCTATTTCTTTTTTGTTTTTCAAAATTATGTTGGCTATTCTGGATCCTTTATTGCCATATAAAATTTAGAACCAACTTATAAATTTCTACCAAAGAAAACATTTGCTGAGATTTTCATTGGGATTGCATTAGATCTATAAATGGACATCAAAACAATACTGAGTGTTTCAGCTCATAAACATGGTGTATCCATCCATTTATCTCCATCTTTAGTTTCTCTCAGTAAGGTTTTATGGTTTTGAGTGAACACAGCCTTGTGTTTTCTTGTGATGTGTTCGTCTTGTTTTGGTATCAGGATAATGCTGGGATCATAAAATGAGTTGAGCAGTATTTCTCCTCTTCTGTTTAACTGTCTATCAATTACTGAGAGAATGGTGTGATCTAATCCCCTTTCAGTCCTGTCCGTATGTGTTGCTGCTGTTTTGGAGTTGGTGTTTTGTGTGGAGGAGGGTGGTGTTGGAGAGAACCATGGCAACGTGGGGAAAGTAGCGTTGCAGGGATGTATACAAGGTCTGTTTAACTTCCAGGACTTCTGTCTCCACCAGGGGTCATCGCTGTGGTGATTTTCACCATTCTCTGCACCTTGGTCTTCCTCATTCGGTACATGTTCCGCCACAAGGGCACCTACCACACCAATGAAGCAAAGGGAGCAGAGTCAGCAGAGAGCGCGGATGCTGCCATCATGAACAACGACCCCAATTTCACAGAGACCATTGATGAAAGCAAAAAGGAATGGCTCATCTGAGGGGTGGCTATTTGGCTGTGGGAGAGGGAGGGGCTAGCTATGAGGGAGGAGGGAACGGGACAAAAGTGCACCCTACTTTATACTCTTGAGCACATCCTTAAAATATCAGCACAAGTCGGGGGAGGCAAGCAACAGGAAATTCTGGAGACTGATCGCCACAAAAAGTACTTTTTAATATTTCTTTATAGCTGAGTTTCCCCTTCTATATCAAATCAAAATAATACAAAAAATGCTTTTAGAGTTTAAGAAATGGTTGAAATTTGTAGGTAATACCGTCTTATTTTGTGTGTGTTTAGAGGTGTTCTGAAAACCCATGGTAACAGGGCAAGTTTTCTACATTTTTAAGCGCCCTTAGAATGTGGATATTTTTTTTTTCTTGAGAAAAGCTGATGCACATGGCCTCCAGCATTCTCTTCCTTTTGCATATAGTCGATTTTTAATAGGCTATTGTAGTAACTAGTTCGTGTTCATATGATCTTTCTTTTGGTGTCCTATAAATCGGAAAAGGAAAGGAAGGGGCCAAGAAGATCTATGGTTTGCCAGTTTTCAAAGACCTCTATCTATGCTGATTCTCTGAGCGTTCCCATCTGAAGCCTCGAAGGAAGTGAGCATATGGTACCTCTTGTGTAGCAACACAACCAGCACAGCAGAGAGAAACACTAAGAAGCAGGGGAAGTAGTTTCATATACTGGGATTGTTAGCTTTATTTTTCATCAAGCTCCATAAGCTAATACTGTTCCATGGGCGTAGTCTTAGACCTCTTCACCATCTGTGACTGTCAGCCACAATGCAGTGGTGACCAGCTGTTACAAAAGATTCTTTCCTCTGTTTTACCTACATCGTGTTAGGTTACATTGTGTGGGGGTGGGGGGGGCACTTCGGTGGGGAATGAGAGCCAGATGCTATGATTTGTTTCCTCTGTTCCTTTTAGAGTTGTAGCAAGAGTGTGGACACTTTTTAGTGAATGCACAAAGTAGGTTGCTCTTCTTATTTTGCTTTAAATCTCTAGTTTTTAAGCCCTTGTGAAAAGTCCTAGCAGACCATGTCCTCCCAATGGACACGCCACAATAAAGCCAAGTTATGATTGTTAGTAGTATTGCTTTACTCTGAATCATATGGAAAAGCACTGCCGTATTCTCCATCACCTAATCCATGTGTCACTGCATCCTAAACAGACACACTGCCACAATTCAGGGACCTCTTTGGCAGATACATTTGAGCCTCAGGTTCATGACCATCCTGATAACTGTTGCTTCTCAGAGAATGGACACGTCTAGTTAGTCTCACCTCAGTCTAATCAGGAATCTTGACCAACTAATTCCAGCAAAGAACTCATTGATTTTATTTAAAAACAATACATTTTGCATGTAAACAGATGGGACAAAGGTCCTATTGGAGCATCCAAAATAAATTTCATTTATCTCTTTTTGTAAATTATACAAGTTATTTCTAGAATGACTACCATTTATGATCATTAGAGTTCAGACTCTGAATTCGTACTTTTAATTTTTTTTCCAAACTCCAACATTTTGAGGACTTAAATAGGATCCCTTTTTTCCTTCTCCTCCTAGAAGGATGTAAGATGAGGTTAAAAAGGTATTGTTGCTATTTTTCTGATAGTGTGCCTCAATAAAATGGAAATTCTAGTTTGTTAGGGTTATATATACATACTTTTCAAGATTCTCAGTATGCCTATGCTTTCTGGAGGATCTCAGTTTCTTGGCTAATGAAAACTGATACCTAGAATTGCCAAGGCCATGTTGTACCAGTAACATGACATATTTCAAAGGAGATACTGGACCAGTCAATTCTCATCAGAACCGAGGTAATAGAACAAAAGGGAATCGGACCGCCTTTCACAGTTGCTGACCCTCAGCCACTGTCATGAACACCCTCACCTTAAACAAGTCTTGATCGTTATTCCATAGTATACACTCTAAAATGAAAAGTATGCAGTATGACTAAAGAGCAGAACAGTATAACACACAAATGACATGTTAAAAACAAAGGCTGTTTGTTTAACTCAGATGACTACCATTAAGGACTCTTGTGTATTGTCAAACTACAAAAGTAAATTTTAAACATTATGTTTTGTAGAAAGGTTTCAGATTTTTTTTAAGTCTACTTTACAGGTATTACTTTTATACTCCAGTGGAAATGTATTGTTTCTTGGATTTCCCATGATAGCTTTCTTCTTTATGCATTGTCTTAGCGTTTTCCCTTTCTTTCCAAAATGATTAAGGGGTTAAAACAATCAAAAATAGTCCCTGATACCAAAATGTTCTTACCATTTCTCCTTACTCTCTTCTTCCCTCTTATTCTGACTCAAAAGGTGAAAAATAAAACCCAACAATTCTCTCACCAAATTTGCAAACCCAGGGCACTGGACCGACTGAGGGATCAGGTCTCCCCTGTCACTGCCACTAAAACATACAGTATGCCCTTAAGGGGGGCAAGTCTGGCCAGCAGACAAGACATAAAAACATGGATAAGGTATTAAGTGACCAAGTTAAGTGCCAAGTGAGTGCTGGAAATCTCTTCTCTTTGGAATTGTGGTCTTCACCAAAAGTCCTAAACATATCTATGAAGGCCATATCCAGTACATTCTAAATGCTCAATAATATGTGAAGATAAAGAACATCTCTTATTTCCAGCCCCCTCCCTTGAGAGCTCAGGACGATGCAGCCTGGCCAGCCATGACATTGTGACCCAAGCTCAGTGCATAATCTTGCTTTGCCAGTCATATTCCGCAAATACTTGACATTCTTCTATCCCAGTCCATTATCAGTCAAGTCCAGAGAGGCTAGTGGTAACCTCTTTAAAAAATAAATATAGGAAAAGAAAAGAAAACATAAACAAGAACCTGCTTTAAAGTTTCAGGAAGAAGTGATGGCTGACGTAGGGTTGTTTGTGCAGGAGGCATCTTCTGTGTATAAAGCAAATGTCTAGTTTTGAGAAGGTAGGAGCAGGACTTTGAAGGCAAGATCGGTGCCATTCTCAGCTCTCAAAATAACATAGTCCCTAGAGCACAAGGCGACTAGCTCAGGAGGTGAGAGGTTATACTGTCAAGGTCTTCTCTGACCCTTAATACATGAGGCTATGGGAGCTAGAAACAAGGGTTTGGAGGGCTTTGTTGGACAGTTTCCCATTGCTTTGTGTTTGATGAACAAACATCCTTTACTAACAGGAACAGAGATTCAAGGAAAAAGAATTGACATGAGCCAGAGAGTAGATCTTAATGTTACTGTTGAATGTCTGTGGAGCGGCCCCCAGAGGCCCGCAGAGAGCTGCGCACAAGGACACGCACCTTAGGAAGCACTGAAGGAAAAAGTAGCTATGAAATGTGAAAACACAGTGTCAGCATGGGGTCCAGAAGAAACTTTTCTTTCCTTCTAGTACAGGATCTGCTCTTTTTAATCCTTCCACTTGTTCTTTTTCTCCTTCTCTTTTCTCATATAAACATTTCAATGATCCGTTTATGCCTCCAAACAACTAGCACCTGATGTAAACCACTTAATATTGTTTCCTTTTCATCGTCCTGTCCAGCAGTTTTTAAAAAGGCAACAGTTCTCAAATTGAATGCCAGGTAGCCAGCCAAAACAGGTCCTAAATTACTAGTGGCAATAGAACCAACTGATCCTGAAATAGATGAGAGGCAAACAGCATGTCTAGCTGATTTGGGCTAAAACAATGAGCGCCATGTTTAAAATGCTGTCATGGGGAGAGTAGACCTGGGAATCAGCTGATGGAGTCCTAACCCTTTCTCGCTCCCTGACTTGCCATGTGACCTTGGTCAAGCTGGTGGACCTTGGTCCCTCTTTGCCCCACATTTAAGATACAGCTGCTTTGCCCACTTAATAAGATAATTGTGAGGTGCCATTGAGTCTTGATTACAGCCTCCTTTGACACCCAATACAGAGACCCAAGTCAATGGAGCCCACTGGATGACTTACTTTGTGGCCTGTGGCTGTAAGTCACACCAAAGAAACGAGGTGGTCACATCCAGGAGTGTGCAGACTTCTGAGGCATTGCGACACAGCTGCTAAATTGTTAATCAGGTAGAATGCCCCAGAGCTAACCTGTCAGTTGTGGGAGATGCAACAGCCAATGGCCAGAGAAATCAGAACTCGATGTGCACAGAGCTGTAAGTTCCCACCCAGATGTGACATGCAGCTTACACATGCCCCCAGTGCCATTGGCTGGCTTATACATACGACAACACAAGAAACAAATGTGATTTTTTCCATGTAGCCTAGTGATGCTGTGCCTACACTACACATACCCTGCATGATAATATTGGAGACTTTAGAATAGATTTTTTTCACAGCAGTATTTTCTGGATTCGAGTGGTGTGTAAAACTCATTGTCAATGAAATAGGGAAAACGTGTTGAAAAGTTGATTATCTCCCGTGGAGCAAAGACTGGCAGAAGATGATAAAGACACCTGAGCGCATAGGTATGAATATCCAACATGCATTTCCAAGGTCACTTTCCAGATGAAAATGTGCTTCAAGAGCAGGTCTGCACAGGTGGCCTGCAACATTTCCAAGTTCAGTTTATTTTAAACAGCAACCACTGGGTTTTAACATGGCTATGAAGACATCCTACCAAAGTAGGCCAAGAGAAAGTTCAGTGGCTGCTGATTCTAAGTTTGGTTGGGTTTTTGCATTTTTTTCAGTGAGCATGGTGACTGTGGAGGTCAGGGTTGTGAAGAGCTGGGCTAAGTATTCTTTCTGTAAAGTCGATTAGGATTCCACCCTGTGAAATGACACAAAAGTTCTCTCTCTAAAAGCAACAGCATGTTAAACTACAATGAAAGAAGGAAACTATGTATGTATGCCTAATATCCTTTGTGAATGTCTTTCATTTAACTGAAATTATATTAGAAACCAGATTGATAAATAAAAAATCCAAAATAGTTTTAATTATCCTAAAAGCGATTCTTTGTGTTTTGTTCCACTTGATTCTCTTAGAAGCCATTTTCATCCTTCAGCAAAGAAAGTTCCAGGCCTTGGAACACACCTCTGTTGGGAATATAATCCTTCCCCAAACTGCAGCAATACAATCACTCTTCAAAGATGGGTCTTCTACGGACGCATTCATTGTTAACCTTTGGCCACACATGCCTCCCCCCCGCCATTTTTCTTGATGTAGCATAATGGATACTGGCTTCATGTTTTCGATTAATTTACACACAGCTTGATAAAATGTGGTTAGAGTAAAGTGATGTCCAGAATACATTCTGAGCCGTGTTTGGAATGAGGGAGTAACACTGGATAATGGACAAATGGATTCAGGCCAGTCAACCAGACAACAGAGATTTACAACATGTCTTTCTAAATGCACTCAACGCGCATTAAGATCCGTAGCCCTAAATTATTCCTCCTATTTGCTGGTCTTCAGTTAACATTGGGAAGCCATTTCCTTTTAGTCGATTCTCAGTGAAGCATTTCAATGCATACCAAATAAGTGTGAACTCCCAGCTAGACGTCCAACCTCTCTGCTCCTTAGCAACTCCCAAGGCCAGTCTGTAGCAATTATATTCAAGTGTTCTAGAAAGCTCTTGGTAATTATCCTGCTTTACCACTGTAACCCAACCAGTGGGGAATATCAGTAAGTCCCTTGAGTAAAGAAAGCCAGCATCCTCCTTCACAGTAGCACCTACCATACACCGTGTGGACAAGGAGGTCAGTAATTTCCAGGGCATGACTCCATTTGGCACATGGCAGGATCTGTTGAAAGAATGGGGGATAGAGAAACAGAGACGGGGCCAACGAGAGACTTTCAGGGGGAGGTTTTACTCTTTGTCAGAGATGAACGCATGGTGGGCTTACCAGAACACACAGAAGAGGAAATAATTGTGTTCTCTCTTGGGAAGGGGTTTGTGTGAACCTAGGCAGAAAGCCAACTCTTTACAGCAAGTGTTATGAGTAATCGTTAGCACGTGCTCACTTGTCCGTGGTCACTCTGAAACCATGAATTAGGTGAAGGCTGAGCTAAGTAATCCCTGTGCCTAGGGGCCCCTTTCTACTGGCAGCTCTTCCCCACTGCCACAAACACAGCCAGCATGCCTACAAAGGACCAGAGACAGAACACAACTTTTCTGATTGTGTTTCCATGGTCTTGCCATCCATATTTATTCATCCTCTGGATGTATGGTAAGTAAAATCTCTTGAGATGGGGTAAATAAACACATATTCCCAGAGCGCCTGAGTGACTCAATTGGTTAGGCATCCAACTCTTGATTTTGTCTCAGGTCATGATCCCAGGGTCGTGGGATCAAACCCCCACATTGGGCTCCCTGGTGAGCATGGAGCCTGCTTGGGATTCTCTCTCTCTCTCTCTCTCTCTCTCTCTCTCTCTCTCTCTCACCCCCCCACCACCCTCTCCACCACTCACGCTCTCTCTCCAAAAACAAAATAAACAAAACAAATAAAACAAAAGCATATGCCAACTCTTCTCCAAAGGATAGAAACCAACATTTTTTTAAGTCCCCTGACCCAAATCATGAGAAACTTAGTCATTTCTTCTAAAAATAGAAATTTGAATTTATGAAATTTTTTTAACATTCATTTCTTTTTGAGAGACAGAGAGAGACAGAGCACGAGCAGGGGAGGGGCAGAGACAGAGGAAGATACAGAATCCGAAGCAGGCTCCAGGCTCCGACCTGTCAGCACAGAGCCTGATGCTGCACTCAAACTCACAAACTGCGAGATCATGATCTGAGCTGAAGTCGGACACTCAACTGACTGAGCCACCCAGGCGCCCCCCAAAATTATGAAATTTAAACTAAGACATGACAGACATGAAAAAGGCCAAGATGACAAAAATAATTAAGTCATTTTGTATTCACAAATAGAAATTTGGCACATAAAATTCTTGTGTCTGGGAAGAGGACCTTAACCTGGGACACATGGCAAGTGCCTCAATCATGAAAGCTAGAGAGAGAGGGTAACTCTGAGGTTGCCCCCCTGAGCGCCAGTATTTCCGAACTAGGAGCAACCTCTGAGGCCAGGAAGAAGGCACATTTAGGACCAATCAGGCAGGCGGGCAGTGCCAGGGTGAGGCCCAGGTGCCCGATGGAGAAGTGCCCGGACGTGGAGCTCTCCTGGCCTGGTGGACCACTGCTCCGCTCCGCTCAGCCGCGGGACTGTACCCCCAACTCCAGCCCGGCCCACAGTGTCATCAGTCTTCAGGGGACGGAGTCCAGCTGCACAAGGAGCAAAGCTCCGGACACATGGGCAGCTGTGCCAGGCCTGAGGTTTCTCGCCCACTCGGCCTTCTTACCGCAGGCCCTAGGCGGAAACACTCTGAAGAAGACAGTGTAGGAGCTGATTTCAGAAGTTGCTTGAGGGGCAGGAAGAGGGGCACACGTGCCAGGCTTCCAGCTGCGGGATCACAGCCCCCTAAATTCTCAAATCCATCCATCAAAGTCAAGTTTGAAGATGTTTATATCAGTGGTGTTCATGCAGCCAGGATCTGACGGGCACGGTGTAAGCGTTTTCAAAGTTTGCACAACCACTTACTAGCTTCTTGATCTGTTCTTCTCCATCTCTTCATCTGTAAAATGGGGACAGCAACAGGGGCACCTGGCTGGCTCAGTCGGTTAAGCATCTGACTTTGGCTCAGGTCATGATCTCACCATTCATAAGTTCAAGCCCCTGCATCGGGTTCATACTGACAGCACAGAGCCTGCTTGGGATTCTCTCTCCCTCTCTCTCTTCCTCTCTCCCTCCGTCTCTCTCTCAAAATAAATAAATAAACTTTAAAAATTAAAAATAAAGTGTTTTTAATGAGTGATAAACTCTCCCCCAGAGAAATGCTTGCAAAGATCCATGAAGGGAGGTGTATGAGGCACCCGTAGGAGTGTCTGTGGTGGCTGAGATTTGCAGGCGTCCCAATGTCTGTCCCTAGAAAATCCATCCCATGAGAGAAGGTGAAGCATGCTGTGGCAGCCCGTACAGCCCTCAGAAGTAACAAACGAGATCCATACATAGCAACCTTAAGTCTTACGTCTCCAAAATATGGTACAGAGTGAAAAGCACAGGAAATAAAATTAGATCCGCAAAACAGTAGAATTTATTAAAATGAAAAACCTACACGCAGAACAGCAAACCATTTTGCAAGAGCACATGAATAATTAAGTGTGCATATATGTGCATAGATACATATACAGCCTTCTATAAAATATGTTACATATATATTAAAATATTCGTCATCACCCATGGGGGGAACAAAGCAGGAGTGGGGACACAATGCAAAATAAAACAGAGGAAAACAAAATAAAACAAAAGAGACGTTGTTTGGACAGATGATGACAAAATACCACATTCTGAGAAGTACCAGCTTCACTCTCAGACTGCAAGGGGGTGGGGGGCAGGGTGAGGGGAGACAGAGAGATCACCAGTCCTGATGCGGGAAGCACGATTAAAGCAAGAACCACAAGGACTGATGCATGGACATGGGGCAGGAAATGTCACCACAAATGTGGTAATTCGGTAAATAAATATTAGTAAATGGACCAAGTCAGTATGCAAGGAGAGTTGAGGGCAGAGCATTTCTGTTCTCTACATGCAGTAATGTTGTGGAAAACGTGGGGGAGGGGTCTGCCTCTCCCTTCTCACCCCCCCCCACCGCACCCCCCCCCCCACCGGGGGTCACACACACCAACTGCTTCACGGAGATTGTGCATGATTTCAAAAATGAACTATTCTGCCTCTGGACTGACCTGCAGGCGACTTTGGCCTCAGCGTGACTTCCAGTTTATGGACATCAGTTGTGAACTAATGATTCTGAACGCTCACGTTCTAACGCTCACATGGAATGAGAGCAGCACCTCTACTGCGGAAGAGATGTTCCTGAACCCAGGCCAGTGGGCAGGTGTCACCTATTATTTGCCTCACTGTGAAGAAAAGGTCCCTGGTTAAATCCCAGATCTTGCTAGAAGCATGCCTTGGGCTTTGTCAAAAACTACAAGAAGCGCCTGTAATATATTTCCGGTTGATCAAGTTATAACTCCTCTAAATTAAATTTACCGAGCTCATTCGCTTTTATTCCAACCAGTAACCATGGCACTCCCTTTAAATCATTACAAGTGCGGCAGAGATATTGATTATCGCCAGACCTGTCATTACGAACCTCCGGTTCTGCACTGCGGGAGCGAACTCTAAAGTTTAATTAGTGTCCCCGTCTGGTGTTATAAAGTACCAGTCCAGGACATATGGGAGAGAGAAGTGAGTCAATGTGAATCATCTTAAAAACATGAAACTGGCAAATAGAGCAAAGCAGATAGCTGAATTTATTCTGAATCCAAATTACTTGCTTGACGCCAGGACTGCATTATGTGATTCGTTTGGGGGGAAATATTTATTCTCCTCGAGAAGACAACTATTTTCTGGAACAACTGAGGAATAAGGAACAAATAGCAGAGCAGGGGTCATGTGACCCACACTTGTGGGTGGCTGCCCTGACCATCCCCAGACGTAATCCCCAGCAGAAGCTCCACACAGGTGACCCAGGGGAGACCCGCTTTGCCTCCGACGCTGATTCTAACAAGGCAGTGATCACAGGTGACCTATCCACTGGGGCCACCACTCATCTACCCTTGTAAGGGGGACCCAACGTTTGGGGATATAAAGCATCTGTTCTAACTGATACACTGATACACAGTAGCAAAAATTAAACACTGGCTCATGAGACAGGACAGGGCTTTAAGAGAGACAAGTATTGGCCTAGGCAATGCGGGACAGACTGAAGTCACTTTTTGTTTTTACTTTTTTTTTTTAGTTTATTTTTTGAGAAACAGAGAGCACACAAATGGGTAGGAGCAGAGAGAGAGGTAGGAGGGAGAATCCCGCAACAGGCTTCAGGCTCAGAGCCGGAAGTGGGGCTCAAACTCACGGACCGTGAGATCATGACCCGAGCCATAATCAAGAATCAGATGCCTAACCCACTGAACCCCCACATGCCCCCACGTTTCATTTTTTAATGTTTGTTTATTTTTAAGAGAAAGCATGAGCAGGGGAGGGGCACAGGGAGGGCTCCTTGCTGTCAGCAGCAAGCCGATGCAGGGCTTGAACTCATGAACTGTGAGATCGTGGCCTGAGCCAAAGTTGGATGCTCAACCAAATGAGCCACCCAGGGGCCCCTAAAGCCACCTGTAATGAGAAGAGGTATTAACTAGAACACCAGACCAGAGGGAATTCTATTCCAGGCAGGCAAGACATGAAAGTCAGCCTGCGAAGACAACAAAAACTAATGAAGTCAGTCGGGGAAACTCAACAAATGACGCTGGAAACTGCCAGGACCCAGTGTGGGGAGGGGCGTGTATCATGACCCAGTGGGGTCTCTCGACTATTTTGACACAAATGGAAGCAAAGTAGCTTCTGTGAGGCAATGACCACCCCATCCTAGACACTGAAGCTCAAGGACACATTCACGGGAATCCTACAGAGACCTCCAAACCCACAGACGCCGTCTGGGGGCACTTGTCATTCCCACCCGTGCACTGTGACAAGCCTCACCCTGAAAACAGATCAGAATGAGGCAGATCCCGGAGTGCGTTAGCAGGGGTAGGAGCCATTCTGGATGCCACTGACATCCTCGCCATTGGAAGAAGGCGGGCCCTGCTGTACAACAGCATTCAATGGGAACCAGGGTCAGTGCCCGTTTGTGAGCTGAGACAGGTGACTGGCTGTGTCCGCCACTGACTTGGAACTCAGACATAAGTGATCATGGCCAAGTGTAATGATGTCTGTCAATAATAACAAGTAACATACCATACATGGCTCTATTCATTTCCTATGGCTGCTATAACAAGTTACCATAAACCTGGATGTCTTAAAACCACAGAAATTTATTCTCTCACAATTCTAGAGCCTAGAAGTTTGAAATCAAGGGGTTAGCTCCAAGGAAGAATCCTTCCTTTTCTCTTCTGGCTTCTGCAAGCCCCAGGTTTCCCTTGACTTGTGGCCACATCTCTTCAACCTCTGACTCCATTTTCACGTTGGTCTTCTCTTTCTTCTCTATGTCTCTTCTCCTCTTCTCCTGAGGACACCAGGCATATTGGATCAGGGACCACTCTCCCCCAGTAGGACCTCATCTTAACTAATTTCATCTGCAATTACCCTATTTCCAAATCAGCTCACATTCCCAGGTACCAGACGTTAGGGGAACACAATTCAGTCTATAACGATGGACTTGGGTGAGTTCTGTGGGGAAAGCATAGCAAATACCCGTGTATCTGCTGTCATGAAATTGAATCATGCCACAGCCATACCACAGGCCATACGGTATAACAGTAGCCTGGTTGGTTATCATGCTACCTAGAACTTGACCCACATTTCTGTTTCCCAAGGGCCAGATGGACTCATTAGGGAGAGTAAGAGATGCAACCACAGGAATCAGAATTGAGTTTGGAAAATGGTTGTAGAAGTGGCCCCATGGTGCATACTGGCTCCTGGGTTTCAGTTCTCAAGACATTATCTGAAACTTCTCCACCCTCTTCATGCTAACCGGGAGCAGGAAAAGAGAAGAGGCGGCATCCTTTGGACAGTGGCTGGTGAGACGGTCTTAAGATGTATTCATCCATAAAACTGTGCATCCCGGTGAATTTACTGGGCCATTTTTAAATAACTTCCATGTCCCCATCTTGAATAAAACACATTTCATTATTTTGCTCCTTTACTCCCACCCCTGTTCCTTCTAGATAACTTTCTCCCACAGCCACAGAGGCCAAGGAGAGGTGCTCAGGGCCCGGAGGTGAATGATGACCTCCTTTCACGGACTCTTATTCCTCCCTCTCATTATCGCTCCCCCCGAGGTATTAGCTGTCGCTGGCCGTTCCTTGTGTGGGTGTGTGTATTACTCTGTAATGCGATTCCCTCACAGCCTCCTGAAAACCCAGGCAGAGCCGGAGTGTAATCTGTTAACCTTGCTTGTCAGAAGCAAGTAGACCTTTCTTCAGCCTTCCTCTTGGTTAATAGAGAAAGACATAAATGTGGAAAATGTGTTTTTAACCATATTTGCTTGGAAGCCTATTTAGGTCTGTCCTGAAAGGCTGGGAGAAGAAAAGATGACCCACACCGCGATCTGAAAAACCAGTCTTGTGGCAATAGGGTCTGTGGCTCTGATTTTTCTTCCTGAAGCCTCTAGGGGGAGCGCTAACGCCGGTGATGGTCCGGTAGGTGGGGTAAATCTGTTCCCAGCCAGGAAACAAGCCAAGTTGCTTGGTGGTTTAAAAACAAAAAACTGAGTGCCACTCTGGAAAACAGTGTGGAGGTTCCTCAAAATCTATCGATAGAACTCCCCTATGACCCAGCAATAGCACTGCTGGGGATTTACCCAAGGGATACAGAAGTCCTGATGCATAGGAGCACATGTACCCCAATGTTCATAGCAGCACTTTGAACAATAGCCAAATCATGGAAAGAGCCTAAATGTCCATCACCTGATGAATGAATCAGGAAGAGGTGGTATATATATACACAACGGAGTACTATATGGCAATGAGGAAGAATGAAATCTGGCCATTTGTAGGAAAGTGGATGGACCTCGAGGGTGTCATGCTAAGCGAAGTAAGTCAGGTGGAGAAGGACAGATACCATATGTTTGCACTCATAGGTCTAACAGGAGAAACCTAACAGAGGACTATAGGGAGGGGAAGGGGGAAAGAGAGTTGGGGAGAGCGAGGGACACAAATCATGAGAGACTATTGAATACTGAAAAGAACCAAGGACTGAAGGGGGAGGGAGGAAGGGAGTGCTGGTCGTGGACGGGGCACTTGTGGGGAGAAGTACTGGTTGTTATATGGAAACCAATTTGACAATAAACTATTATAAATTTAAATAAAATAAAAACAAAAACAGGGGCGCCTGGGTGGCTCAGTCGGCTGGACATCTGACTTCGGCTCAGGTCATGATCTCACAGCTCATGAGTTCCAGCCCCACATCAGGCTCTGTGCTGACAGCTCAGAGCCTGGAGCCTGCTTCCAATTCTCTCTCTCTCTCTCTCTCTCTCTCTCTCTCTCTCTCTCTCTCCTCTCTCTCTCCCCTTTTCCCACTCGTGATCTCTTTCTTAAAAATAAATAAAACAAAATAAAAACAAAAACCAATTTGATTAAATTATTAAGAGCCTGGGGAGTGTTCCTTGGACAAAGCCTAACTTGCCGCATTTGTACTAAAACGCTTCGATCGAGTCTACAGACACGTACCTAGTACTGCTATGTTCCAAGCACGGTGCTGGGTCCCAACCATGAAAACGGGTGGAGATGAGCAATGGAATCTCTTCTTGTGCACAAGTAACTCTAATACTCGGGAACCTGTAGCAGGTGCCAATTTAAAGGTCCAAATAGAGGTATGGTAAGGAAATAATTGGAGAAGCAGCGTGGCTAAGGCAGTGAGAATTTGAACCCAGAGTCAGTTGGCGGACTCAACCTTTCCAACAGTTTGAGTTAATCTTGCTAATCCTCCAATTCCTTGCTTATAATATGAGGATGGTATTAATAATCTTTTTTAAATTTTTATTCAAATCCAAGTTAGTTAACATATAGTGTAATAATGGTTTCATAAGTGGAATTTAGTGACTCATCACTTGCATATAATACCCAGGGCTCATCCCAACAAGTGCCCATTCCCCACCCACCTCCCCTCTAATAACCTCCTTGTCATGTTGCTCTTGAAAGGATTTTTAAAACAATGCCCATGCCCTTCCCAGCACAGTGCAAGCACTGCGCATGGACCCAGTCAGCGCTCGGTCAACGTCAGTTCTCCCCAGGGCACTCCTCAACCATTTGTTTTCAAATTGTTGTAATACCAGGATAGTCTATGACTACAGAATGTTTTTTTTTTTTAATTTCCTTAAAGGGGAACCTAGGTGGCTCAGTCAGTTAAGCATCTGACTCTTGATTTCAACTCAGGTCGTGATCTCACAGGCCCCACATCAGGCTCTGTGCTGACAGTGTGGAGCCTGCTTGGGATTTTCTCTCCCCCTCTCTCTCTGCCTCTCTCCCACTCATGCACGCTCCCTCTGTCTCAATATAAATAAATAAACATTTCAAAACCATTAAAACACAAAAATTTCCTTAAAACAAAACTCTTCCTGAATCATATGTGAATCTTGAAACCATTAGACTAAGTGACATAAGCCAGACATAAAGGGAAAACATATGATTCAGAAATATCTAGAAGAGGCAAATTCATAGAGACAGAAAATAGAAGAGAGGTTACCAGGGGCAACCTTAATGTTATTGCTTAATAACGTGGGGTGATGAAGTTCTGACACTGATGGGGACAGTTGACAATGAGAACGTTCTGAATGCCGAGGAGATGCACATCTGAAAATGGTTAAAATGGCAATTTTTTATATTTTACATATTTGACCACAATAAAAAAAAATATTCCCTGTGGCTTCCAATTGCAGAGAATAAGACAGGCTAGTGATTGTTTCTGAAGAAACTTCTTAGAGAGTGAAGTTTCCACAAACGCAGTCTCCTCAACAGCCTCGTGCCCCTCCCCCCACACGGGTCCCTCCCAGATGCAGCCCATCAGTTCGAGCCCCGGCGGCAGGTGCACAAGGTGAGCTTCCCAGGTGGTGCCGCTCCCTGGCAGGCACACGGATCTTTCCGGAACGCTCTGCACACCTGAGAAGGATTAACAAAGGAGGCTGTGTTCCATGGAGCCTGGAGCGGGGGGGGGGCGCGCGGCCTCACAGGGAGACAGAGAGAACAGAGAATGCGTTCAGTCACATCTCTGGGGACTCGCGGAGCCCGGGGTCCATCTGAGAGGGGAGTACCTCTCCCCAGGCCCAGTTTGTAATAACTTCCCCACGACGCCTTTTCTCAAGGGCAAAACAGCCAGGCCAACACGAAAGCCCCTCAAAAGGAACAGCTTGTGAGAATGTTCCTTCATGCTTCTGTTCACTCTCAGGAGGCTAACTGAGCCGGGACACCGTAAAAGGCACTTTTCATGTCGTTCTGAAAAGTCCAGAAGTGTGAGGTTCTCGGTGTGCAGTTATAAATCTGGTTGATATTAATCAAGTGCTATGGGCGCAGGCACTGGTGAGTCAGGAAGCTCCCAGATGTCAGGTCAGGTGCCCCTGGGAAGCCCCGTGGCCTCATGTGGTCCCGGTACCCCACTGCCGCCCTCTGTAAAACTCTATGAAATTAGTACCAAACAAAAACGGAATGATTATGTATTTGTCACTGAGCACCAGTGTACAGATTTATGGGCCCATTACTCATCGCTGCGTTATCATAAATCACTTGCTGTGGCATCAGGGAGTGGTGGGGACTGAGCTTTTTGTTTTTTAAGTTATTTATTTGAGAGAGACAGAGGCAGCATGGGTACGGGAGGGGCAGAGAGAGAGAGGGAAAGAGAGAAAATCCCAAACAGGGTCCGCACTATGAGCACAGAGCCCAACTCAGGGCTCAAACTCACAAACCTGTGAGATCATGACCTGAGCCGAGTTGGACGCTTAACCGGCGGAGCCACCAACTGCCCCAGCCCCGGGAGGAGGCTTCTTCAAGCTGTAAAACTCAGGTGTTTGAGATCCGATTATAGGCCTGAATTGCCACCTTTTCCTTTTTATTACAATGCTACTGAAAAAATAAAAATGTAGAGATAACTTTAGAACTTTCTCTCAATACATCAGCAGTGAGTGGTTTGGGCTCCATTTCCTTCTCATCTTCTCCCCAAGTTCCCATGGCGATGCTTGTTTCAAGCCCTGCCTGACCACCCACCAGCAACTCTAACTCTCCCAGGCTAAAGCCCGGGAACTTGAACCTTCGGACTCACTTTCCTTCGGGGCAGGGATGAGGGCCCCTTAAGGGAAGGTAAAATGCATCACTGCGGGGGTGGGGGGTGGGAAATGTGAGAGTCCCACACAAACCTAAAAATATCTTTGGAACAGAAGATCTGGTTCCTCCAAAGTCCCCAGCAGACTAAAACCTTGGCTCCTTGTGGGTCGAGCACCTGCGACATTGTGATCGTGACATTGTGATTATAAGAAATACCTACGTGGTCAAAGGTTCCTGGCTCCCAGCTCCCACAACCCAAGGGATTCCCACAAGAGCAATGGGAGCATCTTCTACTCTATTACTTGATCTCCTGTCCTCTATTCCTGAAATCTCCTCCGAGCCATAAAGGTGAAGTGGGTGCTTTGTTTTTCCAGAATGAGATTGGCTCCACAGGGGAGCTTACCTCCCCTAAGGAGGTGACTTTGGAAAACAACTAAGGGCAGAGCTGGTTGCCAGGGAACCAATCGACCTTGAGATTGAACTGACGTCTGGGGAGGGAAGAGGGGCCAGAAGTTGAATCAATCACATTACGTAATTGATTGTAATTATGTAATGAACCCTCCGGTAAAAGCCCAAAAGGGTGGTGCCTGTGTGGCTCAGTCGGTTAAGCATCTGACTTTGGCTCAGTCATGATCTCATGATTGGTGAGCTCGAGCCCCACTTCTCTCTCTCTCTGTCTCTCTCTGTCTCTTTCTCTCTCTGCCCCTTGTGGGTTTCTCTCTATCCTTCTCTCTCTCTCTGCCCCTTGCTCACTAGGACTGACTCTCTCTCTCTCAAAACACACACACACACACACACACACACACACACACACACAGGGACAGGACTCAGAGAGCTTCCCGGGTGGGGAACACGGTTGGGGACCACATGGAGAGAGAATGTGGAAGCTCTGAGCTCTGCCCCCACCCCTTGCTCTGTGCATTTCTCCATCTGGCTGTTTCTGAGTTCTATCCTTTTGTAATAAACCAGTGGTCCCGTTGGTAAAATGTCTGAGTCCCATGAGCCACTCTAGCAAATTAATGAAACCCAAGGAGGGGGCAGTTGGAATCTTCAATCTATGGCCAATGGGTCAGTGCCTGGGTTTCCACTGCCTTCTGAAGTTGGGGGGTTGGGAACAGTCTTGGGGGACTGAGACCTTGACCTATAGGGTCTGACGCTCTCTCTGGTGCCAGAATTGAGTTGTAGGGCACCCGGCTGGTATCTGAGAACCCCCTTCTATACATTGGATTGAGTCCAAAATCCAAGTAGCACTTTTAGCAAAATTACTGATTAGAATGTGACTGTGACGGGCCTTCTCCACCCCAGGAAGGAGTGACACACAGCAGGCAGGGACAAGGTGCTATTCCATGTCTTCCTGGAAGGATTGTACTAGGGCTTCCCCTGGAAAGACGTTGATGATGGAGGAGTCCCATTATCATTGTTTATATGGACTTGAACCCACCACAAAGTCAGTAGAAAATGGTCAGTACGGAGGGCCCTCCTGAGGCAGCAAAAAGTGGGTCCCATCCTATCTGCCTTTACCCAAAACTGAAGAGATCATCATCACAAAACCCCTGACTAAGTGACGTGTCCAGGACAGAGGGAGAGGCAAGCAAGGGCGGGACCAGCATGACAGGAGGTAAGGGAGAGACTTGTTCTGGACCTCATACCAGGGTCAGATGGCCAGCCACCGCCTGCACTCCAGGTGACAGGAATCTGGATGTAGCAAGTGTGATTCACACTGGCCATTGACAAGGACGAGTTTTCAGCAGGAGCCCTGCGTGGGGCCGCCAGCCAAGATGCATTGTGGCCCCTGGAGGCCAGGAGATAAGGCGACCAAGCAGTGTGTTGACCTTCTTTTTTAATGTTTATTTTCAGAGAGAGAGAACAGGGGAGGGGTAAAGAGAGGGAGAGAAGGAATCCATAGCAGTCTGAGCACTGTCAGCACAGAGCCCAACACTGGGCTCGAACTCCTGAGCCAAAATCAAGAATTGGACGCTAAGGGGCGCCTAGGTGACTCAGTCGGTTAAGTGTCTGGCTTCAGCTCAGGTCATGATCTCACAGTTCATGGGTTCGATCCCCACATCAGGCTCTGAGCAGCTCAGAGCCTGGAGCCTGCTTCAGATTCTGTGTCTCCCCCTCTCTCAGATCCTCCCCTGCTCACGCTTTCTCACTCTCTCTTGCTTGCTCTCTCTCTCTCTCAAAAATAAATAAAAGATTAAAAAAAATTTTTAAGAATTGGACTCTTAGCCAACGGGGCCACCCAGGCACCCGCAGTTTGTTGACCTTAAACTTGAGAGGCTAACCATGCAGGAGGTCATTGGGATGCCCATTAACAAAGCCTAATAAAATAACTTACAAGAGAGAAGTTAAGGGATGCCTGATTGCAAGATACAAGATTAAAAAAGAAGAAGCCAGTTCAAATTGCTGAGGTCCCTGAGCCTGTGGGCAAACTTTCTTCTCTCTGGGGAGGTGAAAAGTGAGAGACTCCCAACCCACCCCCGGCCCAGCCCATTTCATCACCACACCTGAGGTGGGTTCTGCGTTTCCACAGGCCTAGCCCGGATGTGGCTTCCTGCCTATATTTCAGCACCTCCCTCTCTGGGGAGCTGGGCCCCACCCCCTCCCCACCCCCAAGCTGCTAGCTGGAGGCCTGCCCCAAATAAACAGAACCCCCAGCACCTAGGCAATTGTGCTTCCAAACACCAGGCTGAATCCCCCCTGGATATTACAACTAGACTCAGTCAGGCTCACGTTCATCACGTCCATCGGGGCAGACAGCCTCACCCACCCCTGCCTCCCCAAAGCCGCCCCGGTCCCACGCACCAAGCCTCAGCGCCCCATTCAGAGGGTGACATTCGGAGGCTGCACAGTCTCATTACACACCTGGTGCAATTAAAGCAGGGACTTCCTTCCTGAGAGCTCACGTGTTCACACAGCGTGTCCAGTCACACACGTGTGAGAAGGGGAACCCACCATAGAAGTCTGTGTTTATTGAAAAATAATGAGAGAAAGCAATCCGATATCTTTCTCGGGAAACATGTCCTAGTCATTTGGACACATGATTGGCATCTAGCAGACAACAAACATGTTTCTTCTAGTAATTAACTGCAGAATATCAGAAGGTTCTCGCACTCCTGTTTCAAGCCACATGGGCTCAAAAAAATTTTTTTTAATTTTTAAAGAAAAACAAAATCCTTCTTTGTGATTTTTGACCTTCGATAACCATGATTATTCAATTTTTTTAATGTTTTATTTATTTTTGAAAGACAGAGAGACAGCATGAGCTAGGGAGGGTCAGAGAGAGAGGGAGATACAGAATCCGAAGCAGACTCCAGGCTCTGAGCTAGCCATCAGCACAGAGCCCGATGTGGGGCTGGAACCCATGAACCATGAGATCATGACCTGAGCTGAAGCCGGACACCCAATCGACTGAGCCCCCCAGGCGCCCCTGACTCTGATTATTCAACCTGACCATCATGCCGGCCTATATCATGCTTTCAGGAGACCTAATTCCATTTACTGCTATCTGACCACACACCACATTTTATTTTTAGTCCTAGGTTTAGGAAACTAACTTAGAGCTAATATTCATCAAAAGTTATAAACTCCTGTTCAAAATGTATACGGTTATAAACTTTCCCTCCTTTTCAATGACTCCAGAATGCCTCCAGGATGCTTTTTAAAACTTAGTTCACTCGTGACATTTTTCTCTTTCTTTGGCTCAGTCCCTTTGCAACTCAAAGCCACAGGGCCCTGATCAAGCCACCCTTTGTCAAGTATGTGAGCATTCATCGCTGCGTTTTTCTGCGGCCACCATGCATGTCAAATTTTGTGCAAAGGAGCCCTGGGCCATTCTTTCCAGCCGCCCCACTGCGTTATTCTGCTCTGGCTGCCACAGAGAAATCTCACAGACTGGGGGCTCTGGCAACAGAAGTTTGTCTTCTCACAGTTCTGGAGCCTGGAAGTCCAAGACCAAGGTGTCTGCAAGGGTGGTTTCCCCAGAGAAACTGTCTCTCCTTGGCTTGCAGACGACCATCTCCCAGCCGCGTCCTCACTTGCCTTCCCTCTGGCACATGCTTCCTGGTTGCTCATCCTCCTCCTCTTTTTTTTTTAAAAATGTTGATTTATTTTTGAGAGAGAGCATGAGCGTGCAAGCAGGGGAGGGGCAGAGAGGGAGACACAGAATCCAAAGCAGGCTCCAGGCTCTGAGCTGTCAGCACGGAGCCCACATGGGGCTCAAACTCCCAAACCAAGAGATCATGACCTGAGTCGAAGTCAGACACTTAACCCACTGAGCCTCCCAGGCGCCCCCATCCTCTTCTTATAAGGACCCTTCTCCTTGGGTTAGGGTTCCCCCACCCCCAGATCCTGTCTCCACATACAGTCATGTTCAGAGGTTCTGGGGGTTAGGACTTCAACATACAAATTGGGGCGAGACAGAATTCAGTCCGTGCACCCATCTTAGAGAAGAGAAAGTGCTCCTTTGAAAGACCTTCTCTCCACCGGCTTCACCCATGACACCGCGTTTCCAGGACCAGCGCTGTGCCGCACTTGCTAGAACAGAGCAGAGAGCAGGTCAGCCTGGGTGGTAACACATCACAGCACCCCCTGTGTTGGGGAGTCCCTGGCTGGCTCAGTGGGTAGAGCACGTGACTCTTGACCCTGGGGTCGTGATTTTGAGCCCCACATTGGGTGTGAAGCCTAGTCTTAAAAAATGGTAAAAAAAAAAAATAAAAATAAATAAATAAATAAATAAATAAATAAATAAATAAAACGAAACGAAACGAAACGAAAGACTCCCTGTGTCCCAGCAGGTGCTTCTCTGAAAACTGCAGCCACAAAGCAGCTGCTTCCCTCAAAGACTAAAGCAGAGACTAGACATTTCAAGAGCCTTCCTAAAGAAAGATATCACAGAACGGCAGGGCTCCCGCTGTATTCAGGACTCCCAAGATGCTCTGTGATCTTTAGAAATCTGTCTTCTCTGCTTCGTCCCCTCATCTTCTGTTTCCTGGCTGTAAAACCCACTCTCCCACAGCCAGAACTGGATGAAAGAGGCCCCCTGTGGAGAGGGAGGGCGGACCATTAGATGCCACAGTCCTGAGCGATCACACGCATCCATCGCTGAGAAAGCGCGCGGTGCAGACACGGGAGCCCACAGCTGTGTCGCAGCGTCCAGGCCAGTTCAGCCAAACGTTGAGTGCCTGAGGTTAGCGGACAGAGCAGGGGGACCAGAAATGAGTGCATTTCTCAAGGAGCCACGTGTTCTTTATATATATATATATATATATAATTTGAGAGATTGTGCCCGTGAGTAGGGGAGGGGCAGAGAGAGAGGGAGAGAGAGAATCCCAGGCAGGCTCCACAATGTCAGTGCAGAGCCCAACGTGGGGCTCCATCTCATGACCCTGGGATCACGACCTGTGCTAAAATCTAGAGTTGGACCCCCATCCCACTGAGCTACCCAAATGCCCCACAAGGAACCATGTGTTCTGACTACCCTTAACCGGCTCTATGGCACGGGGTCATTTCTCAACCTCTTGGGCCTGAATAGGAAGAATTAAATCCATTGATGTACATAAAGTGATGTTCAAAGCACAGAACGAGCCAACAAATAGAAGTTATTTTTATTAGAATAAACCGTTGGAGTCCCCGAAGAAAGGTACAGGAGTTTCAAGAAAAGGATATTTTCTTGAGGTGGAGTCGTGGGGAAGGGCTCCCCGGAAAACGCGGTTCCCTAATGCATCCTGGAAGGCTCCGTGGGATTGAAGCCAGGCAAGTGGGAGGAGAGGGCATCCCAAGCAGAAAACCAGTGAAATCGGAGAGGCAAAGACAGGAAATCCTTTCCGAGTAGAGTTTCCGAGTTCCTAACCCGGTTCTTCTGTAAGTGACCTGAGAAACGTCAGACTTTCACAGCGCGCACCATGTGAAGGGCTTTAATGCAGCTGCTCACTTGCCCCTCGTGGCCCCCATGTTTGTAAGTACCCAATATTCCCATTGCACGTAATTTCCCAAGGTCACCCCTCTGACAAGTGGTGGAATCAGAATGTGAACCCCGTTGTTCTGACTGCAGAGCCTGTGTGTTTAAAGAAGGCTAGTTACTAGAAAGATCAGTCAACAAGATAAATCATACTTCTGTACAGATGAGAACGGGGCAAGGTGCACATCAACACGACTGCCTAGGACCCAGAGGCCAGCGAGGTGGGGCAAACTGGTGACAAGTGTGGTGGGAGAGAAGCTCAGCCCTTCCCCCACGTTCAGGCTCTTTGGTTCATGGTGGGTAGTTTACAATCAATCTAAAACTACTACTTTAACTCTCTCAGCCTCAGACCCGCAAGACCTCTGTGAAAGCCCGATCCTTCTTCCCAGGGAGCAGGAAACCCAAGGCTAAATACTTCAGGTTTTAGGGGTGCCTCGGTGGCTCAGGTCATGACCTCGAAGTCCGTGAGTTCAAACCCCACCTCGGACTCTGTGCTGACAGCTCAGAGCCTGGAGCCTGCTTCAGATTCTGTGTCTCCCTCTCTCTCTGCCCCTCCATCACTCACTCGCTCTCTCTCTTGCTCGCTCTCTCTCTCTCTTTCAAAAATAAATAAATGTTAACAAAGTTTTTTCTTCAATTTTAAATTCTTTTTCCAACAGTTTATTGCCAAGTTGGTTTTGATATAATACCCAGTGCTCTTCCCACAAGTGCCCCCCTCAATGACCATCACTCCCCTTCTCCTTTCCCCCTCCCTCTTTACCCTTCAGTTTGTTTTCAGTATACAAGAGTCTCTCATGGTTTGTCTCCCTCCCTCTCTCTAACTTTCTTTTCCCCCCACCTTCCCCTTCCCATGGTCTTCTGTTAGGTTTCTCCTGTTAGACCTATGAGTGAAAACATGGTATCTGTCCTCTGCCTGATTTATTTTGCTTAGCATGACTCCCTCTAGGTCCATCCGCTTTGCTACAAATGGCCAGATTTCATTCTTTCTCGTTGCAGTGTAGTACTCCATTGTGTATATATACCACATCTTTTCTTATCCATTCATTGGTTGATGGACATTTGGGCTTTTTCCATGATTTGGCTATTGTTGAAAGTGCCACTATGAACATTGGGGTACATGTGCCCCTATGCATCAGCACTTCTCTATCCCTTGGGTAAATTTATAGCAGTGTTATTGCTGGGTCATAGGGGAGTTCTACTGATAGTTTTCTGAGGAACCTCCACACTGTTTTCCAGAGCGGCAGCACCAGTTTACATTCCCACCAACAGTGTAGGAGGGTGCCCGTCTCTCCACACCCTCGCCAGCATCTATAGTCTCTTGATTTGTTCATTTTAGCCACTCTGACTGGCGTGAGGTGATATCTCAGTGTGGTTTTGATTTGTGTTTCCCTGATGATGAGTGATGTTGAGTATTGTTTCATATGCCTGGAGGCCATCTGGATGTCCTCTTTGGAGAAGTGTCTGTTCATGTCTTCTGTCCATTTCTCCACTGGATTACTCATTTTTTGGGTGTGGAGTTTGGTGAGTTCCTTGTAGATTTTGGATACTAGCCCTTTATCCAATATGCCATTTGCCACTATCTTTTCGCATTCTGTCGGTTGCCTATTAGGTTTTTTGTTGTTTTTGTTGTTTCCTTTGTAGTGCAGAAGTTTCTTATCTTGATGCAGTCCCAATAATTCATTTTTGTTCTTGATTCCCTCGCCTTTGGGGATGTGTAGAGTAGGAAATTGCTGTGATTGAGGTCAAGGAGGCTGTTTCCTGCTTTCTCCTCTAGGGTTTTGATGGTTTCCTGTCTCACATTGAGGTCCTTCATCCATTTTGAGTTTATTTTTGTGTATGGTGTAAGAAAGTGGTCTAGTTTCACCCTTTGGCATGTTGCTGTCCAGTTCTCCCAGCACCACCTCTTAAAGAGGCTGTCTTTTTTTCCATTGGATACTCTTTCCTGCTTTGTCAAAGATTAATTGGCCATACATTTGTGTGTTCAGTTCTGGGCTCTCTATTCCATTGGTCTATGTGTCTGTTTTTGTGCCAATACTATACTGTCTTGATGATGACAGCTTTGTAGTAGAGGGTAAAGTCTGGGATTGTGATGCCTCCCGTTTTGGTTTTCTTCTTCAATATTACTTTGGCTATTTGGGGGTTTTTGTGGTTCCATACAAATTTTAGTATAGTTTGTTCTAGCTTTGAAAAGAATGCTGATGCAATTTTGATGGGGATTGCATTGAATGTGTAAATTGCTTTGGGTAATAATGACATTTTAACAATGTTTATTCTTCCAACCCATGAGAATGGAATGTTTTTCCATTTCTTTGTGTCTTCTTCAATTTCCTTCAGAAGTTTTCTAAAGTTTTCATCATATGGGTCTTTTACATCTTTG
>NC_043701.1:7049037-7098833 GCF_006229205.1 Suricata suricatta | reverse complement strand
TGAGGACAATATTAGCTGTGGGCTTTTCATAAATTGCTTTTATAATGTTTAAGTAAGTTCCTTCTCACCCAACTTTCTCAAGGGTTTTTATTAAGAAAGGGTGCTGTATTTTGTCAAATGCTTTTTCTGCATCTATCGACAGGATCATATGGTTTTTATCTTTTCTTTTGTTAGTGAGATGTATCACATTGATGGATTTGTGAATATTGAACCAGCCATGTAACCGAGGAATGAATCCCACTTGATCATGATGGCTAATTCTTTTTATATGCTGTTGAATTCGATGTGCTAGTATTTTGTTGAGTATTTTTGCATCTGTATTCATTAAGGATATTGACCTGTAGTTCTCTTTTTTGGCTGGGTCTCTGTCTGGTTTGGGTATCAAGGTGATGCTGGCTTTGTAGAATGAGTTTGGAAGTTTTCCTTCTATTTCTATTTTTTGGAATAGCTTGAGAAGGATGGGTGTTAACTCTGCTTTAAATGTCTGGTAGAATTCCCCTGGAAAGCCATCCGGCCCTGAGCCCTTGTTCGTTGGGAGATTTTTGATAACTGATTTGATTTCTTACTGGTTATGGGTCTGTTCAGATTTTCTATCTCTTCCCATTTGAATTTTGGTAGTGCATGTGTGTTTAGGAATTTTTCCATTTCTTCTAGATTGTCTAGTTTGTTGGCATATAATTTTTCATAGTAATCTCTGATGATTGCTTGTATTTCTGAAGGATCAGGTGTAATAGATCCATTTTCATTCATGATTTTGTCCATTTGGGTGTTCTCTCTTTTCTTTCTGAGGAGCCTGACTAGAGGTTTATCAATTTGTTTATTTTTTCAAAAAACCAACTCTTGGTTTTATTGATCTGCTCAACTGTTTTTTTTTTTTATTCTGTATTGTTTATTTCTGCCCTGATCTTTATTATTTCTCTTCTTCTGCTGGGTTGGGTTGCTCTTGCTGTTCCCCTTATAGTTTTCTTAGGTGTGCTGTTAGATTTTGAATTTGTGCTTTTTCTAGTTTGTTGAAATAGGTCTGGATTGCAATATACTTTCCTCTTATGACTGCCTTTGCTGCATCCCAGAGAGTCTGGATTGTTGTATGTTCATTTTTATTTGTTTCCATATATTTTTTTAATCTCTTCTCTAATTGCCTGATTGGCCACATTTTTGGAGGTTTTCTAGACTTTTTCCTGTGACTGATTTCACGTTTCATAGCATTATGATCTGAAAGTGTGCATGGTATGATCTCAATTAGTTTGTATTTATGGAGGGCTGTTTTATGACCCAGTATGTGATCTATCTTGGAGAATGTGCCATGCACACTCGAGAATAAAGTGTATTCCCTAGCTTCAGGATGCAGAGTTCTAAATATATCTATTAATTCCATCTGTTCCAATGTGCCATTCAGATCCATTGTTTCTTTAGTGATTTTCTGTCTGGTTAACCTATACGTTACTGTAAGTAGAGTATAAAAATCCCCTGTGATAAGCACATTCTTTTTTTATATTTTTTTAAAAAATTTTTTATGTTTTTTATACATTTTTGAGAGACAGAAAGCGTGAGCAGGGGAGGTTCAGAGAGAAGGAGACACAGAATCTGAAGCAGGTTCCAGGCTCTGAGCTAGCTATCAGCACAGAGCTTGATGCAGGGCTTAAACCCACCAACCGTGAGATCATGACCTGGGCCAAAGCCGGACACTTAACCAACTGAGCCACCCAGGTTTCCCAGCACATTCATATCAATAAGATTGTTTCTGTTTGTGACTAGTTGTTTTATGTATTTGGGTGCTCCCAAATTCGGCACATAGATGTTTATAATTGTTAGCTCTTCCTGATGGAGAGGCCCTGTAATTATTATATAATGTCCTTCTTCATCTTTTGTTACTGCCTTTACTTTAAAGTCCAGTTTATCTGATATAAGTATGGCTACTCTAGCTTTCTTTTGACCTCCAGTTGCCTGATAGATATTTCTCCATCCCCTTACTTTCAATCTGAAGGTGTCTTCAGGTCTAAGGTGAGTCTCTTGTAGACAGCAAATAGATGGATTTTGGTTTTTTATCCATTCTCCTACCCTGTGTCATTTGACTGGAGCATTCAGTCCATTGACATTCAGTGTTATTGCTGAAAAATGTGGGTTTAGATTCATTGTGTTCCCTGTAGAGTTTATGTTTGTAGTGATGTCTCTGGTACCTTGTATTCCTTGCAACATTTCCATCATAGAGTCCCTCTTAGGATTTCTTGTAGGGCTGGCTTGGTGGTGATGAATTCTCTCAATTTTTGTTTATTTGGGAACACCTTTCTCTCTCCTTCTATTTTGAATGACAGGCTCACTGGATAAAGGATTCTTGGTTGCATATTTTTCCTGTTCATCACATTGAAGATTTCCTGCCATTGCTTTCCAGCCTGCCACGTTTCAGTATATAGGTCTGTAACCACTCTGATAGGTTTCCCTTTATATGTTAGGGTCTTTTTATCCCTAGATGCTCTCAGAATTCTCTCTTTATCTTTATATTTTGCCAGTTTCACTATGATATGTCGTGCCCAAGGTTGATTCAAGTTACGTCTTAGGGGAGTTCTATGCATCTCTTGAATTTCAGTGTCTTTTTCCTTCCCCAGATTTGGGAAGTTCTTGGCTATAATTTGATCAGGAAGTGACAAGAATCTGGGCCATTCAGATTCCAACAGGCACTGAATTAATGTCCCTAATGAACATTAGGAACACTAATGAATTTACAATGTGATTACTGTATTAGGAATTGGTCAAACAAAATTGTTGGTCTACAGAGTCCTTCCAACTATCTGGTCATTAAAGCAGCGCCCAGGCCATGGAGGACTGTCTCGATGCGGAGGCATGAACTTTGACTTACCAAAAATCTAGCACTGCACCCCTCAGGTTTCTGGAAGAAAGAAAATGGAGCACACTGAAAAGGAAACAGCATACACACACACACACACACACACACACACACACACACACACAGCAAGGATACAGGCACCTCAGAGTTAGGTGAGTCACCTCACCCCAGAAGATGGAAGCCCCTGACCATGGTCAGTAGAACACTCCAGAAGCCCCAGGACAACTAAATCAGAAGAGACAATCTTGTCTTCACAGAAGCTGAATTAAACAGAGCAGTTAAAATTTGGATCTTCTTGAGGCGCCTGGGTGGCTCCTTTGGTTAGGCATCCAATTTGATTTCAGCTCAGGTCACGGTCCCACAGTTCATGAGTTTGAGCCGTGCATCAGGCTCTGGGCTGATAGTGCGGAGCCTGCTTGGGATTCTCTCTCTGCCTCTCTCACGTGCGCTCTCTCAAAAATAAATAAGCTTTAAAAAATAATAAAATCTGGATCTTCCAGATAGGACATGAAATTCAGTTTGACCACAAGAGGTTGAGAAAATCTTCACTCAAAAAGACTCTGTTCCCAGCTCTACTTACAAAGCAAAACTCTTCATTTTCTGGTGGTTTTGTCTGTATGAAACCAAAATGGTCTGGCAGACTTGGTTCCCAGGGCTGATGGGGGGTCTCCAGCATAGCACCCAAGAGATGCAGAGTTGTGCACCCCAGCCACCGGCTTTCACACATCCCAGACAACCTGTAATTACTCAACCTTGTCCCCTCCCGCCCCCCAACATGCACACACCGCCCCGCCCACCCAGGGGCTTCCCTCTGACCTGCCACAAACTGCAGCAAACTCGGAGCTATCTGGAGAGTACAGGACCTTCCCTTCTCTCTGAAGCGGCTTTATAACACTTGCAAAGGGAAAACACCCTCGAGGAGCACATGGCTTCGCAAACAGATAACATTTCTGGAGCTCGCACACTCTGAAGGGATTCGAGATGACAGATGTGACCCACATGATCTGTGACAGATGCAGCCCCTAGAAAATGTCAGTGTTAATATTTAATATTATTTGAATAACTGTTCTGCTTGTCTTACTTAGTGCAGCAAGCACCAGTGGGCAGACGGCTGGCTGCGCGTGTCCCCAGGTAGTTGGGGGCAATGCGGCTTGCAGAAAATGCTCCATCAGCAAGATGTTCAATAATTCAGATGTGAGATTCAGATTTGCTTTGAGAAATTACGTTAAACTTGTTCAACATGACTCAGGGAGACCCCAGAGCACTGGGTACACAGAATCCGCTTTGTCCGATGGTAGTTACAAATGCTATAGAAATGTACCAAGGGGGTTTGAGGCTCTGATGATCACAGCTGAGATGGTATAACATTTTGGGAAACAGGAAATAAAGATCATTATTAATATATGACCGTCAGTTCTCCTTCCAAGCCTCAGGGGCAGAGAGTACCTTCTCTATCCTTCTATGTCCCGCCCCCCCCCCCACCCCTGCATCCCCAGGGCCTGTGGTAGAATCTCCACAACTATCTAAAATGGCTGCCTGGCTCCCAAAACATGCAACACACATATTCCTTTTGAAATCCTTTTTGAGATTCCCCTTCCTGATGGGTCCAGGCACCTTCCAAGGGCTTCAAATTTAGATGGTTCTTTAGAGATATTGGAACCATGTGCAGTTGCCCAGGGAACAGCCTCTAGGAAAGTTCATGGTGAATGGATCAAGGGAGAATTGAGACAAATCCCCACCTGGTGGGGGGGGGGGGGCACCTGCTCTGCTCATCCCCCAGAAGCACAAGATCAGGAGAGGTTGAAGGCAGACCCCTCTAGATGACCGTGGAAGTGGTTCTCAGCCATTGGAAGGGCATCCACCCTGGGAGACTTTGTCATGCTCTGTGATGTTTTCCCCACCCGTGTCGTTCTGGGCAGTCAGGGATGGAGCCAGGGTGAGGCAAGCCCAGGACAGTCCTGAGAGCCAAGGCCACCTCGGGGTTTGTTCCCTGGGGGCCTTGTTCATCTCCCTAGTCCTGACTCCACCTTCCTTGAGTGCCTGCGGTTCATTCTGATAATGTGATTTCAGAGTTCTGAGAAAATGAAGCACATGTCTTGGATGTACATCCACCCAAGAGACCAGTAAGCAGCCATTTGACTATAATATCTTGCCTGTTAGGACACAATGAGAGTTTCTTTAGCCCAATTCAAGAATCATTTTTGTTTAAATTTATTTTTGTTTTTATTTATTTTTGAGAGACAGGGAGCGCGCGAGCAGGGGAGGGTCAGAGAGAGAGGGTGACACAAAATCTGAAGCAGCCTCCAGGCTCTGAGCTAGCTGTCAGCACAGAACCTGATGTGGGGCTTGAATCCACAAATCATGAGATCATGACCTGAGCCGAACCAGACCCTCAACCGACTGAGCCACCCAGGCACCCCAAGAATCATTTTTTAATGTGTCCTTAGTAGAAGGCATTTTTCTAACCTGCTAGAGGATGCCAGCATCAATGAGCAGAAGGCTCCTCTCTCCTACCCAGGGTTCATGTTTAGGAATGAAGGCTGACGGAGGTAAGCCTTGTCAGAAGGCATGATCATGGCGGCTAGAGTCTGAGGCAGGTACAACTGGCCACACCAGCTCCCTCACTTCTGTTTATGCCTTAGGAGTCTTTGACAGGAAGATGTGATCCCTTGGGGAAGGGACACCCATTTGTCTTGAGCAAAGTTTATAAGGACACTGGCTGAATCGAGATTTCAGTCAGCCATCTGAAATAACCCTCATGCAATAAATACTCAATGATCAAATCATCTATTTGGTTTATACTTTACTTAAATGATACCAACTCAGTAGACAAGATTAAAACTATAGCAAAGGGGTTTTAAGCTCCTTTCTAATCACTTTGGTTTATCTGTAGAATGCCCCTCTAGGTTCTTAGAAAAGATTTTTTTGTTTTTTTGATTATTTTAAAAAAATTTTAATGTTTATTAATTTTTGAGAAAGAGCATGAGAGGAGGAGGGGAGAGAGAGAGAGGGGGAGACACAGATTCTGAAGCAGGCTCCAGGCTCTAAACTGTTAGCACAGACTCTGACACGGGGCTCAAACTCACAAACTGCAAGATCATGACCTGAGCCGAAGTCGGACGCTTAGCTGACTGAGCCCCCCAGGTGCCCCAGGATTTTTTGTTTTGTTTGTTTGGGTTTGTTTTTGTTTTTGTTTTTCAGAGAAAGAAAGCACACATGAGGGAGGGGCAGAGGGAAAGAGAAAGAATCTCAAGCAGGTCCCATGCTCAACATGGAACCCAACATGGTGCTCAATCCCATGACCCTGGGATCACGACCTGAGCTGAAATCAAGAGCTGAATGCTCAGGGCACCTGGGTGGCTCAGTTGGTGAAGCATCCAACTTTGGCTCAGGTCATGATCTCACAGTTCGTGGGTTCAAGCCCTGCATGGGGCTCTGTGCTAACAGCTAGTTCAGAGCCTGGAGCCTATCTTTGGATTCTGCGTCTCCCTCTCTCTCTCTCTGCCTCTCCCCTGCACTCTCTCTCGCTCTCGCTCTCGCTCTCGCTGTCGCTCTCTCACTGTCTCTCTCAAAAACAAATAAAACATTTAAAAAAATTTTTTTAAGAGTTGAATGCTCAACTGAGCTACACAGGCCCCCCAGGAAGGATCTTTTTCTTTTAATCCCTCTTAAAACCTTTAAAAACAAAACCATTAACTGATCTTGTGTGCTTTTACCAAATTTACATATCCAGGATCTGCATTCCTGTGCATGCAGTTACGCTGTCAGACATTTGCACTGAAATGAATCTGTGGGCACACATACTCAACAGAGGGAACGCTTCTGTGCGTGATGGAAACGTGTGTGTGAACAGAAGTATAATTATAGTGCCATCTTCAGGAAACTGAAAGTCTCTCCTTACAAAGCCCTGCATATGCAGCTCCAGGGGACCTAAAGATGTTCCCGGGTTTGAAGATAAAGCTCTCCTTCGTGCTCTGAGAAGAGTAGGTGAGGCAAAGGATAAGCCCAGGGCAGCTCTTTGCAGTGAAATGTAATAAAAATCCCCCAGATAACCACAGAGTCACTAAGGATTTAGGGTGCCTGGAACTAGAGAGGGTGTGATTTCCTTGTTTTATAGCTGTGTATTTTATTACAGATAGCTGGAGGAGAAGAAAAACTTAAAAGAGGGAATCAAAGTTGCCTGCGTTACATGTGAGGTGCCTGTGTTTTCCCTGACCTTTTATGGACTGATAAAGCTAACGGAAAACCTAGATAGTTCAGGGCGCTGCCTCCTGGCCTGGCAGGAATTTATGCCGATAAGCTTTGATGTGCCCCCCGGAGACCCAGGCACGTCTGGGAAAGAACACTGCAGAGATCTCTGTTACAGACCAAGGAAGGTTTCAGAAACTGAGGGCACAGATGGCTAATATACAGAGCTTGATTCCAGAGAACCATCAAAGGTTAGAGCTAAAGGTTTATTGGATAGATGAGGACAATGAGGCCTGGAGAGGTTACCCGTCCTGCCCATGGCCACTCAGCCACCAGATCAGGGGAAACTCCGGTGTCTGTCACCAAATAGGCACAACTTGGAAAATGACCATATGCCTTAGCGCCGGGACCTTAGAGCTGGAGAAGGAGCACCTCGCCCCGAGCCTGTGCTGAGCGGGCCCTCTCCTCTCCCTCTGCTGGGTGGGCTCCCCCACTAAGCCAGGAGTCCAGGGAGTTTAGACACAAGCCCCACCCCCAACCCTCACATCAGACGCCAGGTATCTGGGACTCCGGAATTCCCTACCCAACAGCGCTAAGCCAACTTTTGGGGTCTGAGCAGGCCACCCAAGGGTGGGCAGGGTCGGAGAACTGGCTGGTGCAGAGTGTGCATGTGCCATCTGGGGTGTTGGCACACAGCACCCAGGCCCCCTCACACTGAGACAGACAGCTGGGCCTGGGGAAAAGCCGGAAGTCAGGCCATGGGCTGGCACATGGGGTTCAGTCCACCCCACAGGAGAACATTCCTTCATGGAGTTCCGGGGAATCTGAAAGTTCTGAACTTGAATCTGTCATTAAAAAGGTAGATTTGTCTAATACTAAGCCCGAGAAGGTCATACATTTGGAGACCTGATAGAGAAAAAGTATAAATGTTATGGACCGTTTCCAGAGTTTTACAAAGAGGCTTGTGAGGTATTAGAAAATATGCACACTGGTCTCTGTCTTAGTTCTTGACCCAGAGGTCAGGAATTGGAATTTCCTGGGTGATAAGACTGTCTTTTGTTCAGATGAGGTGATTCTGGGTAGGCTCCCGATAGCTTCAGGAAGGGGACTGGTCACCAGGAAGACCAAACCATGATTAGAAGCCTGGAACTTTCAGCCCCACACACCCCCACCCTGACTCCTGGAAGGGGAGAGGGGCTGGATGTCGAGTTAATGATCGGTCATGCTTAGGTCATGAAGACTTCATGTGGGGTTCATGGCTTGTGAACACATCTACATGCATGGGAGGGTGCACCCCAAGTCCGCTGTGACCGTTCCAAATCTCACCCTGTTTTTTTGTCTTTTTTTTTAAGTTATCGTGGACTTTTTATCATTTATATTAAAGTATAGTTGACATACAATATTATATTAGCTTCAGCTACATAACATAGTGAATAGTTCTGTGCGTGGCTCAGTGCTCACTATGGTACGTATAATTACCACCTGTCACCATACGGTATTTTTACATTACTAACCATATTCCCTGTGCTGTGTTCTCATCTCCATGACTGATTTTATAACTAGAAGTTTGTACCTCTTAATCTCTTTCACCTATTTCACCCATCCCCACCCTCTCCTCCCTCTGGCAACCCCCAGTTTGTTTTTGGTATTTGTGGGTCTGGTTCTGTTCTTTGGTTTGGTTTTTTAGATTCAAAATATAAGTATGGTATTTGGGTTTTTTCTCTAACTTGTTTCACTTAGTAAAATACCCTCTAGATCCATCCAAATCATGGCAAATGGCAAGATTTCGTTCTTTTTGACGGCCAAGTAATACTCCATTGTATATAGATACCACATTTTCTTTATCCATTCATCTATCAATGGTCACTTAGGTTGCTGCCACACCTCAGCTACAGTAAATAATGCTGCTATAAACACAGGGGTGTATATATCTTTTCAAATTAGTGTTTTGTTTTCTTTAGCTAAATACTCAGCAGTGGAATTATCAGATCATAGGGTATTTCTGTTTTTAATTTTTTGAGGAAACTCCATACCCATTTCCACAGTGGTGGCGACAATTTACATTCCCACCAACAGTGCACAACGGTTCCCCACTCTCCACATCTTCGCCAACAGTTGTCTCTTGTCTTTTGGTTTTAGCCATCCTGACAGGTGTGAGGTGGTATCTCTTTGTAGTTTTGATTTGTATTCCGTGATGACGAGTGAGGTTGAGCATCTTTCCAGGTGTCTGTTGGCCATCTGGATGTCTTCTGTGAAAAAATGTCTATTCAGGTCCTCAGCCCACTTTTAATTGGATTTCTTGTGGTTTTGGTGTTGAGCTGTATACCTTCAACGCTTCTCAGTGTGTTGCCTTTTCATTGTGTTGATGGTTTCTTTTGCTGTGAAAAAGCCTTTTCATTTTATGTCATTCCAATAAGTCCACTTGGGTTTTTGTCTCCCTTACGTGAGGAGGTGTATTTAGAAAAACGTTACTAAGGCCAATGTCTGAGAGACTAATGCCTATTTTCTTTTAGGAGTTTTGTGAGTTCAGGTCTTACATTGAGGTCTTTAATCCATTTCGAATTTATTTGTGTGTGTGGTGTAAGAAAGTGGTCCAGTTTCCTTCTTTTACACGTGGCTGTCTTGTTTCCCGACACCACTAATTGAAGAGACTGTCCTTTCTCCATTGTGTACCCTTGGCTTTATTTCTGGGCTCTCTATCCGGTTCCATTGACAGACCTCACTGTACTTATCTCTTCATTTGGCAGTTTATCTGCATCCTTTATCAGATCCTCTTTTATACAACAAACCAGCAAACACGAAGTGTTTCCCTGAGTTCTGTGAGCTGTTCTAGCAGATGATAGAATCCAAAGAGGGGGTTGTGGGAACCTCTGATCTGCAGCCAGGTCTGACCGAAGTTGTGAGTTACCTGACAGCCGACCTCTGAGGTGGGGGCGGGTCTCTGGGGCTGAACTCCCAGCCTGCGGAATCCCCATCACCTCTAGGCAGGTAGCGTCAGATCGCTCCACGTGCAAAGCCTCACACTATCTGCTGTGTTGTGAATGAGCATGAAGGAGACCCAGGCCCTGGTTTCCCTCAGCATTTCCTTGTTCTGGAGGTCTGAAAGCAACCGAGGGAGGGCCATTTCTTTATCTCCAGTGTCAGCGGTGGAGAGGAATTGGGAGAAATTGGAAGACTCTTCCCGGGGAAAAAGAAGTAATCATTTTTTCTGCAGCATTAAATCAAGACTTGAAGCATATTATTTATAGACTCCCCCCTTCAACCTTATCCTTGAATTAGTAAGTCTTAACAATCGTGATGAATGAAAAACCCTTTCTTTAAAAAAAAAATTACATTTCCTTTACGAAAACATCTAAAGTTATTTCCTCAATTCAAGTGAAATAAGAGGCTAGAAATAAGTAGATCAACCTGACTGACTAAAAGAAACACTATAAAACAACTGGCAGAACAACAAATCTGTTCTTTTTATCTGCTCCTTAAAGAATCAAGACAGATGGGGAAGGAAAAAGACATTATTTTAGATTGCTAAGTCGTTATTGTTTCTGGAAGGGAAGCCTTTTTCTTCAAATCCCCCTCATCCTTCATTTGGGTTCTAAAGGCCTTTGTAGTGTGCGTGTCCCACTTATCTAGAAGCTGGCTGGCCCAGGCAGGCATGCGGAAGGTGTCGGGGACACTTGTTGTTCGTAAGTAGTCACGTTGGCTAGACTCACAGCATTCCCGGAGAGAGTTCATCCTTTCCAGGTGACCTCACCCAAGGGTTGGATTCGTTTCCAGAGGTCTGACGTTATTCCTTCAATGGCACCAAACCCAGCTCACACTGATGTAACGTTCAGACCACCTTTCCAGCCTGACGTGTTGATAGGGGCCCCACCAGGATGAGCACCTGCTGGTTTAAGTATTTCTCATGGACCAAGCAAGACAGGGGCCATGGTCCACGAGGAGAAGCCGTTACATTTCTTTACTTCTGAACCCCTGCTTCCTTCTGAACACATCCGGTCCCATTAAGGCATCTTTGGGCTCCCTCACTTTTACCCTAGACCTGAGTGTTTCAGGCCTATTGATCCATTGCTGTGCTTGGGTGTGAGCTTTGGAAAAGAGCCAGTAATGGATTAAGCCTTTCTGCAGCTGAACCCACAGCACTCCCCTGAGGCAGCTCCAATCGAAGGGAAAAATGGACCAGATGCTGCCCCCATCCCCCTCCACCCTCCCCCACCCTCCGTTCCCCAGGAATCTTACCGAGCTGCAGAAAGCCTGCAGGCATCAGCGTGACCATTCCCTCTCAGGGCAGTTGGAACCGTTTTTTCCTTCCTCAGAGGAAAAACAAGGGTCAATTTTCTCCTGGGCACAGGACCAGTGTCTTTTCCTCTGCAGAGTACAAGTGATTGGCAACACTACAGTCAGGAGCAAATATAAATACATACATGTGATTTAATCATTCACAATCCACTGTAGGAAGTTCTAGAGGATAAAGACGTTGTAGTCATGGGGTTTGTCATCCATTTGTTTGTTTCTTGAAAGATGCTCATAATTGTTAAGTAATAACAAGTAAGTCGGAGAGATCATGACATGAGCCAAAATCAAGAGTCAACTGCCCAACTGACTGAGCCACCCTGGTGCCTCTATATGAAAAAATTTTTATTCTTCTTTTGCCTTTGATGGTTTAAATTGTTAGGACTGAAATTATTCCCCTTCGGAAATTTGATAGCACTGTTCTCTTGTCCCGTAGCATCTGAGGCTGCTGACAAACTGTCAAATGCCAGTATGATTCCTACTCATTTATATGCAAACTTTTCATTTTTTCCCTGAAAACCTTTGGTATCATTATACTTAATGCCCTGAATAGCTAGATGAGCTATTTACTTTGCTGAGTCTTTCGCTTCAAAGATACACGTTTTCCTTTCGTTCCATAAAATGCTCTTGAATCGGTGATATTTCCTAGTCCTCTATTTGCTCCCTCCTATCTATCTGGAATTCCTATCAGTCAGAGGTGATTCTACACGACGTTTTCTTTCTCTTATTATATATAAAAAAAAAAAAACTCACTCTTTTTTTCTACATATATGAGAATACCTTGAGTATATTTTCTACCCAACTGAGTCACCAGGATCCTGTCAGGAAACAAATGGTACATCCTAAGGGTAACTGAGGACAACTGATGAAGTACTTTACCGAAGTATGGTTGGTGTGAAAGAACCAGCAAAGTAAAGTGGGGCCATCTGACAAGAGCTGTGGCGGCAAGAGAAAAAAATAGCCACTGTCTCAGCCAAGTAGGGATGAGAAGGAATAGAGACAGTTGATTCTCATTATTCATGATATATATGTTCTATAAAAGTACCATAAATGCTGAATTAATGAATGCTGAACCATTGTTCCTAGGAAAAATACAGAGTTAGGCTCCTGTGAGGCTCGGGTCACATTTTTGTCAACATATTACTCCCCCTCTCATGCTCTGTCTCTCTCTGTATCAAAAATAAAGAAAACATTTAAAAAAATTAAAAAAAAAAAAGAAGTAATAGAGACAGTAACTGGGAGCTCCATTGAAGATAGGACCTGTTGACTGATCGGGTTCCCTACAGCTCAGATTTTCTCTACCTTTGCATTCTTGATGTTGTGGGGTGGATAGTTTGGTAAGGGGACTGTCCTTTGTGCATTGGGGGATGTTCAACAGCATTCTTGGCCTCTAGCCATGGGATGCCAATAGCACCATCTCCTAGTTGTGGCCATCAAAAACCTCTCTGTAACACTGGTCCTCTCTTGGTAGGAGTGTAAACTGGTACCGCCACTATGGAAAACAATGTGGCAGGCTCCTCAAAAAATTAAAAATAGAACCACCATGTGATTTAGCAGTTCTGCCTTCTGGGTGTGTATCTGAAGGAGATGAAATCATGATCTTGAAGAGATGTCTGTACTCCCATACTGATTGTAGGCTTATTCACAATATCCAAGACATAGAAGCAATCTAAGTATCTAGCAACAGATGAATGGATTAAGAAAATGTGGTGTGTGTACACACGCGCACACACAACATAATACTATTTAGCAGTAAAAAAGAAAACAATCCTGCCACTTGTGACTGATGGCATTATTCTGACTGAAATAAGTCAGACAAAAAAAAAAGGCTGCATCCATGCTATCACTTATATGTGGAATCTATAAACATCAGACTCATAGAAACAGAGAGTAGATTGGTAGTTGCCAGGGGCCAAAAGGTGGGGGGAATGGGAAATGTTGGTCAACAGGTACAAACTCTCAGTTATAAGATGAATAAGTTCCAAGGACCTGATGTATAACATGGTGACTATAGTTAATACTGCATTGTTTATATTGTTTTACTGTAATACTGTATTGTTCACCGATCACCACTCTTCCATTCATTTACCGTTTCCAGAACAACTGCCAGAGCCCCTTGTCCTGATGCTTCACCTCCTGCTCTCTCTCTTTTCTCCTTCTACCCCGTTTAGCCCTTTCCTGTCTTTTGCTAAGTTGTAAATAGGCAAAATAGCGTCATGGTAAAAAGCTTGGCTGCTGGAACCAGGTTGCCTGGGTTTCTGTTCTGGGTCCACCGCGTCCTGGATGTGAGAGTGTGGGCAAGTCACTTAACATTTCTCTGCCTTCGTTTCCTCATCAGTAAGATCGGGGTGATGGTACTCACCCCCACGATGTAGTTGGGAAGCTTCGTGAGCTCATACACGAAAGAGCTGAGATTTGCTGTTAAATGTGAAGAATTAGACACATGCATCTATGTCTACTCCCTGCCACAACTCTCCTGAATGGGTTATTTAAAAGAGGAACAGGAAAAAAAATTGGGATAGAGGGGCACATGGCTGGTTCAGTCACTGGAGCACGCGACTCTTGATCCTGGGGGTGTGAGTTCAAGCCCAACACTGGGTGCAGAGATTACTTAAAACTAAAATCTTAAGGAAAAAAAAAAGAAAGGACTTGGGATAGCGATCATTCTGGGGGCTGGGAAAGATCAGAGAAACCGTTCACACTGCCCCACAGAATGCACGAGAGCTTCAGGAATGGGTGGCCTGTTTGGGGGTGGCATATTCTGATCTCTGACAGCACCGGGTACAGAATTTGTTTGAGGCCTCATGTCCTTCGGAGGGACGTTCCCAGACTAGTAAAAATAGCACCTAACCTCGAATTAAACTCCCTAACTTGGTCAGGGGGTTGGGAGGAGAGGAAAAGAGCATGTGACCTCTCTGGTTAATTTCCTTTTTCTGTAAAATATGGACAATTATATCTGCCTTTCCAGGGCTCTGTGAAAATCAGAGATAAGATACGTTAAGGGTTTAGTAGAATAGTTTGCTCACAGTGGAGAAAATTATAACTATTTTATTTTATTATCTAATGTCGTCAGTGTGTCCTCTTCTTAAAATACAGCAGCCAATGGTGGAGGGCACTTGAGGGGAAGAGCACTGGGTGTTGTATGGAAAACAATTTGACAATAAAATATTATGGAAAAAAAAATAATACAGCAGCCAAGTATTATCGGAGAGACTCCAAGTACGGAATCTGGGCCCGCGGGATCGGGGCTCTGACTGTGAGGCTCTCCTCAGCTGCTATGTACCGCAGACTTGCAATAAGCTAAAATACCAGGTCTTTTCCCTCTTTGCTTTACTTAGTAGAACTTAAAAGTTAAGCGCTCAACTATTTACCTCTGTTGAATCTCACTCTCTTAGTTTCAGTTCAGCATTTTAGTGAATGGAAGCCATTTTGATTCTACACACTATCCTCTATATTAGCTCTCTCCCATCTTTGTCCCGTGGGTCCACATTTGACAACTGTCTCTTCTATGTCTTTACCCAAATCATTAATGGGAATGTTAGGACCAAAGGCAAAGCTTTCTGCCTCCCCACTAAAAATGTCGCTTATTGGTAGAAAGCCCTTCCCTTTAGAGAGTTACAAATTTGCTTTATATCATCAGATTCAGAAATGAAAAGAGGGGCACCTAGGTGGCTCAGTCGGTTAAGCTGCTGACCTTGGCTCAGGTCATTCACAGTTCGTAGGTTCTCACAGTTCATAGGTTCAAGCCCCGTGTGGGGCTTTGTGCTGACACCTCAGCTCCTAGAGCCTGCCTCAGATTGTGTGTGTGTGTGTGTGTGTGTGTGTGTGTCTGCGTGTCTGCCCCTTACCTGCTCGCTCGCTCTCTGTCTCTCAAAAAAAATGAGACTATTGAATACTGAAAACGAAGCGAGGGTTGAAGGGGGAGAGGGAGGGGGAAGGGAGGTGGAGGTAACGGAGGCGGGCACTTGTGGGGAAGAGCACTGGGTGTTGTATGGAAACCAATATGACAAAACTATTTAAAAAAATTTTTTTTAATTTTAAAAAATGAGTAAACATTTCAAAAATTAAAAAAAAAATAAATGAAAATAAAATGCATGGTGATTATACAGAAAAAGCTAGCCACAAAAAAAAAGGGCATCTAATTTCATTGGGGTTTTTTTCAGTTTTGATAAATAACTATAACATTTTCCAGTTTGGGAAACTTAATGGATCAACACCCCCAAGCATGAAAACATCATGATCCCCCACATGGATTCAAACAAAAAAATGATACTAAGCCACCAAAATTGTGGTTTTGCAAAATGCCATAAAGCATACGGGAATTCTGGAATTAAAAAGAGCTTTTCCCCAGATTTTTCTTGTTTTGGTCATTAGTGGGGTTTTTGGAGGGATGCTCGTTTTTACTGTTGGGATCAGCTGCTGTTCTATGAGGGCCCCCGAGCACATGACGGGTGCATTTTGTTATTCAACAGGCCAGTGGAAATGGCTATGACTCGAAAAAATCATAAAACTACAGAGCTGGAAGGCATGGTAGGTTTATCTAATCCAAATTCCCATCACTTAAAAAAAAAACAGCTTACACTTTAAAATTCACAGGAGTAAGTACATCATCTGCGTCTTAGCCCCGTGCTGCCAGGCAGCCCACAGCTCACCTGTTTGTACTCTTCCCCCTGACCCTGGTCCATGTGTCTGCTGACCACACAGCTGATCAGTTCAGTGGACACAGACCCCACTCCCTGGAGGCTCCGAGTGCAGTGCGAGGTGACTCCTGTAAGAAATCTCTTACAGGGGGACTTGGGGGGCTCGGTCCGTGGAGCATCTCACTCTTGATTTTGGCTCCAGTCATGATCTCACAGTTCGTGGGATTGAGCCTGTCATTAGGCTCTGTGCTGACAGCACGCAACGTGCCTAGGATTCTCATTCTCTCTGTCTCTCTCTCTCTCTCTCTCTCTCTCTCTCTGCCCCTGCTGCCTCTCAAAATAAATAAATAAACATTAAAAACAATAAAGAAATCCCTCTAACAGGAGATGCTACATTTCCTGGTTCACCAGTTTGAGTCAGATTTTCTGTTTCTTGTGCCCGATACACGTAGGCATTCCTGTGTGCCATTGAACAGATGCGGAGCTGAGGCTCAGAGACGCTAAGCTGCTTCCCAGAACACCACAGCAACGGAGCCAGCACCAAAACTCCCCGCCTCATACCAGTATTCCGCTACACCCCAGGGCTGGCGCCTGAACCAGCCCAACAGTGCCTGCTCCTTGGGTTCTACTCATATTTCATCTCGTGAAGCCTCAGAGACACCAGGCTCAGGGGCGGCCTCGTGAATGCCCAGTTCTCATTTACAACAGAATCGCTCCTCTGTGCACTTACCTGGTCCGCCACTGGGCGCAATCTCAAGATGCCAGTTCAATGGCCATCTGTTAAAGATGCAGGCAGATGATCAGCACGTTCGCAGTCAGCTGTTGTCTGGAGTGTGGACTCGGGATGGGTGTCAAGGGCAGCTAAGACCGCCTTCAGATCAGCTTTGTTCCTTGCGTAAAAGGCCTTCTTGTAGATCAGCGGTGCTGGAGCCTTGGCTTCCTCCTGGAGCAAACGGGTCTCAGAGTGGAAAGAAGCCTTGGAGCTCAAGTCCAATGACATCATTTTGCAGGTGCCCTAAGTCCTGACTGACTAAAGCCAAGGAAGAAGTTATCCATGAAGCTGGAGCTGCTACTCAGGTCCCCAACCCCAATGGAGCAAACTTCTAGACCCAACTCGGACGTCTTAATGATCTATAACTTGTCACCAGAAATGCATTTTGTTTACACCATCGAAATACTGGTTTGCACCAGAACTGTGCTCATCTCTGGGTTCTGGGCAAGTCTGGAGGACCAGAAGGCAAGACCTCCATGACTTTATCGTGGATGGAACCCAGGAGTTCTGGGAATGAGCCAGGTCCCCGTGCTTGATCAACCATGCTAGGAGCTCCCGCACTAATGCCCAGCCTTGTGCGGAAGCCTACATCTCTCAGCTCCAGCTCTACCATGGTCCCAGGGGATAGTAACTCTTAGTACCCTATTTTAGTCCTGAGGAAGCCAAGACTTACAGGTGTTGTCCAACATCCCCAAAGTCACCCAGCTGGTGAGTCAGAGCCGAGTCCCCAACCTAGTCTGTCAGATGACGCCCAGGCTGTTAGCCATCCTGCGAAAGGGCCCCAAGAAGGACCGACAGCTGACACTGACCTGTTGCTAATCTGTGCAAAGAACAGTTTTAAGGACCTTTTTCACAGTGACTTCTTAAACCCAGGAATCTCTGGTATGAGTTTCTTGCAGCTTCTGTAACAAATTAGGGGTGCTTGCGGGGCTCAGTCGATTAAGCATCTGACTTCAGCTCTAGGTCATGATCTCATGGTTTGTGGGTTTGTGCCCTGCATTGGGATCTGTGCTGACAGCTCAGAGCCTGGACCCTGCTTCAGATTCTGTGCCTCCCCTCTCTCTGCCCCTCCTCTGCTCACTCCCTCGCTCCCTCACTCGCTCGCTCTCTCTCTATCAAAAATGAATAAACATTTAAAAAATTTTTTAAAAATGAGCCACCAATTTGGTGGCTGCAGAAACACAAAACTGGATTCTGCCACCTGTCCGGAGGCTGGAAAGCTGAAATCAACGTACCAACAGGGCCACCCTCCCTCCAAAGGCACAAGGAGAGGGATCTTCCTCGCTTCTGCCGGATTCTGGTGGCCCGGCTGCTTCTGGAGTCTGGCCAGAAGAAGGCTTTCATTTTGAGACTCTTAATGAATTCCATCTTTAAAGCCTCACTGTCCAAATAAAGTCACATCCTGGGGTTCCAGATAGACATGAATTTGAGGAAGACCCTATTCAGCCTACTGCACCTGCCTAAAAGGGTAATACTAATGTTTTAGTCCCATTTTACAGATGAGGGAACTGAGGTGCGGAATAAGTTACCACAGGTACGCCAATGGTAAATAGCGAGGTTCGAGCTCAAGAAGTCTACCTCCAAAGAAATACCATGTTCTTGAAGGCTCTACCCACTCTGAATGCTTTTGTGTCCAGCAGTTATCAGTAATTTATGACTTCTAGGGACAGGAAACTACAAGACCCTAAGGACATCAGTAAGACAGTGAGGGCATAATAAGGCAGCACCATTTAGGGTCCAGTGTGACAGCATGTGCCCCAGAATTTTATCAGAGAAGAGCACAACCATCCACTTCAGAGTCTCTGGCCATCGAAGGCACCAGCACGTAAAGCGGCTATGACTCGGGAGCATCGGGACTGCACTGCACCAGCTGAATGCCGGCCGCGGGTCTTGGTCGATCCAGCAGGTGGCACCCGCAATAATCCACAACCACCGGGTCTCCCAGCATCGGAGGCCTCAGAGTCGACCCACAGCAAGCACTGCAGGGTCTGGACCCAGAATCAGAGCCAGAGAGGAAGAAAACGGTGATACCACCTGGGAGCAGAATCCTAATTGCAAACCGGTATATGGCACGTAGGTGTGTCAGGCACGGTGCTAAACGCTTTGTTCATTTGATCCTCACAGTTTTATGACAAATGAGGGAACTGGGGTATGGAGAATGCATTAAGCTGAAACCCACAGGACCACGGACAGGCATGTGCTCAGAAGCACGGGAAAGACGACCTCCTGAGAAGTCTCAGTCCTAGCTGGGGTGTGGAGGGGGCAAGGGGGAACAGAGAGTCCCCCAAGAATGACAGGGAGACCCCACTGTTTTGCTACTAACAAGACCCCATTTTTAAACCCCCTGGACTCACAGGACCTGAGAAATAGTGTGTGTACTTTAACTAGAAGGAATTTAAAACTAAGAATTCTGGATCTTTCCATGGCTGGAACCCACTAGACCCTCAGCCCCTCTCAATCGTACAATTATTTAAGTGTTTTTTGAAAAGCATGGGCAACCTAATCATTAGAGGTTTAACAACCCCAGGAATTCTGTTCTGTGATTGTTATTAATTCTCCTACAATTTCGTTTTCTGGGCATGTGGAATTCCTGCTCAAAGTTGTATTTTTTTAACAAGAAAGATTTGATGATCTGTACAATTCTGACTGATAATTTTCTGTTTCTAAACCAAGAGAAACATCCTGGAATTCTCTACCAAACATCGAATTACAAGAGAAAAGTAATTTCATCATCGAGCCACTAGATGGCAGACGACCACAGTTTGAGACACTACTATTGAACAAATTAATTCCTATCCGCAAGATTTTTTAAAAATACATTCAAAATTAAATGCTAACTTCACACGTAATCAAGATAGCATTTGGGAAAGTGACAGGATTCCTTAGGGAAGAAAATGATAGGATAAAAATTTAACCCACACTTACCCCACCCCAGAACGATCAATAAAATGAGTGGGACCCAAGAGGATTTATAGAGAAAAGGAAATAGATTGTTAATATGCTTGCAGCTACGCTTTAATGATCAGTGTCTCTGGGTGGGAGGAAGGGAGGTTTGTGACATTTCCGCAGTCCGGCTGACATCCTTTCTCTCTCCGAAATTGACAGTCTGGGTATCTTTGTCACCCAGGGGCCCACTCTTGAGTCAGGCCTTTGCAAGGAGGTGGCGTTGGCAGGCCTTAACCTGCAGCCCGAGGAGGGGCATGCGTCCTGCCTCTGGATCTGACTCTGCCTCTGATCCCTGCGTGGCGGTCACTTTTGCCTTAAGTCACAAAGATGAAGATCTATCCTAATAGCCTATTTTATAAAATCTACAAATAAGATATAAAATTCTTATAGTATCGATATAATATTTATTTGGCAGAGTTATCGTAGTGACTATGAATAATGACTTTAAGGCAGCTTCCGCACGGCTGTCCCATTATTTTGAAGAGCTGCATGGTCTTGGGTGGGCCTCAAAATCTTCTTGTGCAAAACAGGGTTGAGCCTGGAGGCCTTCCCCAGAAAACACGGCTCAGGCTTTGCCTCTCCTCCTTGAGGAGGCCTTTCCTGACCAGACTACTTAAAACTTTAACTCTCTGGAGCGGCTCAGTCGGATAAGGCTCAGGTCATGATCTCATAGTTTGTAAGGTCGAGCCCCGCATCAGGCTCTGTGCTGACAACTCAGAACCTGGAGCTTGCTTCGGATTCTGTGTCTCCCTCTCTCTCCGCCCCTCCCCTGCTCATTCTCTCTCTCTCTCTCTCTCTCTCTCTCTCTCAAAAATAAATAAACATTAAAAAAAAAAAACTATAACTCCCTGCACTGCCCGCCCCAACCCAGTATCCCCCTCACCTTTCTCTCATTTATTTTTCTCAGTAGCTCCCTTACTGGTTCACTGTTTCTCATACCGGAAGGGAGGGAGGGAGGGTCACTGACTACCTTGTTCTCAGCTGTGGCCCCAGCATCCAATACAGTGCCTGGCATGTGACAGGCCCTCTATAAAAGTTTGTTGCAGGAATGAACAGATGATATCTACCTCAGCTGCTGGGGATTTAAATGAGTCTATGTTTGCAACTCTGGGCACACAGTAGGTGCTCAGTGAATGACAATGTTACTGCTTGTGTGTCCTGGACAGGGAACTTTACCTCTAAGAACCTTAGTTACCATATTTCCAAGTGGACCTATTAACCAGAGGCCGGTTTGCTACAAGGATTAAATCAGAAGACACAGCTAACTCAGTGGCTAGTACATGATGCTCCTTCAGGGCTGTTACAACAGAGTTAAGCCTATGGCAAATGACAGTCCTAGGTCTGAGCATGGAGGAGATAAGGCAACACAGGGCATGAAAAGATGATGAAGTACATTGTATTCACTTTCTGGTCTGCAAGCCAAACCAAATGGCCATAAGCATGATGACTTAAAGCAATAAAAAATCATCCTCTCAAAGGCTAGAAACCAGCAGTTCAAATCCAAGGTCAGCAAGATCGTATTCCCTTTAAGAGATCTGGGGGAGACTCCTTCTTGCCTCTTCCAGTTTCTGATGGTTCCTGGCATTTTCGGACTTGTGACCCCATCTCTCCGTGCTCTGCCTTCATTTCACACAGCCTTCTCTGCTCTCTGGGTGTCTCCACTCTTCATGTCTCTGATGATAACTTCTTGTTGGATTTCAAGCCTACTCCGATAATCCAGGATAATCTCATCTCGAGATCTTTGATTTATTGCATTTGCAAAGGCCCTATTTTCAAGTAAGTTTACATCACAGGTGTGGAGGCCAGGACTTGGGCATACGTTTTGGGGGGCTGCTAATAAAGCGGCCACAGGCATCCTTTGATGCCTATTACTTGAAGACATTTCAGAAACAAAGCAACAAAGCATTGGAGAGCTTAAATCTTCTGCATTTGCTATTCACGAGGTCTAAGAGACAGAGTCACAGACAGTGGTCAATTCCGGAAGCCACAGAACCTCGTCCCTGGCCTACCCATCCACGGGCTGCATTCCAAAGCACTGTTTGAAATTCAACATGTGTTTTCCCAGAGAAACAATGTCATAAGTGGCACATCCGTCTACAAAAAGCGTGGATGATTTGTAACGTATTTGAAACTGAACACATGTGAACTTCACAACCATATTGTGTATCATTACAACTCTCACGAAGATTGAAAGTGACAAAATTAAATAGAAAATAAATTTGAGGAGCACCTGGGTGGCTCAGTCAGTTAAGCATCCAACTTCAGCTCAGGTCATGATCTCACAGTTCATGGGTTTGAGCCTCCCATCAGGCTCTGTGCTGACAGCTCAGAGCCTGCCTCAAATTCTGTGTCTCCCTCTCTCTCTCTGCCCCCGCTCCCTGTGCACACGCTCGCTCTCTCTCTTTCTCTCTCAAAAAAGTAAACATTAAAAAAAAGTTTTAAAGAAAATCATTTTGAATCTTAAATAGTAATCCATATTTACTTAGAAGGGGACAAGGCAGTGGCCGGATTTTTGATGGAGACGCTAAAGGACTTGAAGGATGAAGTCATGATTCTTTGTCTAATTAATTTCCCACTTTGTGAGTTCCCTCCTTCTCACCTTGCCATGTAATGAGTGGCACTCTTACCCCTGCAAGCCAATTATGAATCAAGTTGGCAGAGGAAGAAACGAGGAGAAATTTTCCCCAAACAACTCATTAACTCTCTTATGCAAAGCATTTCTCTGCAAATATTCTTAAATTTTATGCATACACAATAATATCACTTGATCATAATGACAGCTTTGTTCTTTCTCCCTCTCTGATTCGTAAAGATTTTAGCTCTTTTTCCTGTTTTCCTGGTCTTGGTAGACCCATTAGTACAACGTTCAACATAAATGATGATAGTGAGTATGCTTATCGTGATTTTGATTTCAAAGGAGATACTTTTAATATTATGCCTGTAACTATTTGGTTTTGCTGCAGGATTGCATTTTGATTTTTGCTAATATTCTTTATCAGAATAAAGAAGTTTGTTTAAAGGCCAAGAAGTCTGAGTTTTACTTCTGTTTTGGTTTTTAATCAAAAGATGCTGAATTTCTTTTAACTTTTAAAGATTTTTTAAGCTTATTGAGCTAGTTATAAATTCATATATCATTATAAGATACAATAGAAGTTCTGTATACCCCTCACTGTTTTCTCTCAATGGTAAATTCCTGCATAACAATAATGTAATATAACAACCAGGAAACTGACATTGATACAATCTAATTATCTCTGTTGTTGTTGTTGTTGTTGTTTTTATTTTAGAGAGAGAGAGCTGGGGAGGGGCAAAGGGAAAGAGAGAGATGGAATCTTATGTAGGCTACATGCTAGGTGATCCCATGAGCCTGGGATCATGACCTGAGCCAAAATCAAGAGTTGGATGCTCAACTGACTTAGCTATCAAGGCACCCCTACAATCTAATTACCTTTTTCAGCTCACCTGTCTTTTTTTAAATGAGGTCAGCACAACTCTAATACCGACACTTGACAGATTATAAGAAAACCATAGCCTAAAGAGAACTATAAGCCAATATCTCTCATGAATAAACATGCAAAAATCCTCAACAAAATACTAGCAAACTGAATCCAACAATGCATTAAAAATATTATTCACCATCAAATGGGACTTATTCCTGGTTTGCAAGGGTGGTTCAGTATTCACAAAACAATCAGTATGATATATCACATCAAGAGGAGAAAGGATAAAAACCATATAATCGTTTCAATAGATGAAGAAAAAGCCTTTTACAAAGTACAACATCCATTCATGATAAAAGAAAAAAAAAACCCTTTGCAAAGTAGGTCTAAAGGGAACAGACCTCAGCATAATAAAGGCCATCTATGCAAAACCCACAGCCAACAGCATACTCAATGGGGAAAACCTAAGAGCCTTTCCCCCAAGGTCAGGAACAAGACAAGGATGTCCACTCTCACCACTGCTATTCAACATAGTACTGGAAGTCCCAGGCACAGCAATTAGACAACATAGAGAAATAAAAGGCATCCACATGGGAAAGAAAGAGGCAAAACTCTCACTATTTGCAGATAACATGATATTATCTATAGAAAACCTGAAAAACTCTCCTAAAAAAACTGCTAGGACTGATAAATGAATTCAGTAAAGTCACAGGATACAAAATCAATGCACAGAAATCCAGCGAATTTCTATACACTAACAACGAAGCAACAGAACATGAAACTAAGAAAACAATCCCATTTGCAACTGCACCCAAAACAGTGAGATACCTAGGAGCAAACTTAGCCAAAGAAGTGAAAGACCTAGACTCTGAAAACTACGAAACTCTGATGAAAGAAACTGAAGAAGACACAAAGACATGGACAGATATGCAGGCTCATGTGTTGGAAGAACCAATACTGTTAAAATGTCCATACTCCCCAAAGCGATCTACAGATTTAAGGCAATCCTGATCAAAATACCAACAGCATTTTTCACAGAACTAGAATGAAGAATCCTAAAATCTGTATGGAACTCGTATAGCCAAAACAGTCTTAAAAAAGAAAACGAAAACTGGAAGTACCACAATTCCAGGTTTCATATTATATTACAAAGTGGTAGTAATTTTCAAAGTATGGAACTAGCATAAAAATAGACACATAGACCAATGGAATAGAATAGAAAACCCAGGAATAAACCCAATTATATGGTCAGTTGATCTTGGACAAAGAATGCAGGAATATGCAGTGGGAAAAAGGCAGTCTCTTTAATAATGGGTGTGGGGAAAACTGGACAGCAACATGCAAAAGAAGGAAACCGGACCACTTTCTTCAACCACACACAAAAAGAAACTCAAAATGCATTAAGAACCTGAGGCCTGAAACTATAAAAATCCTTGAATAGAACATTGGCCATGACAACACCTTTCCAGCAAGGGAAATAAAAGCAAAAGTAAACTATTGTGACTACCAAAATGAAAAGCTGCTGCATGGCAAGGGAGACAATAAGACTGAAAGGCAACCTACTGAATGGGAGAAGATACTTGCAAATGATATGTCCAATAAAGGGTTAGTATCCAAAATATATAAACAACTGATACAACTCAACACCAAAAAAAAAACAACAATAACAAAAAAAACCCACCACCATCATCATCATCATCATCATCATCATCATCATCATCATCATCATCATCGTCTGGGGTACCTGTGTGGCTCAGACAGTTAAGCATGTGACTCTTGATTTCAGATCAGGTCATGGTCCTTTGGTTCATGAGATCCACCCCTGCATTTGGCTCCGAACTAACGGTGCAGAGCCTGCTTCGAATTCTCTCTCCCTCTCTCTCTGCCCCTTGCTCACACATGTATACTCTCAAATTAATAAACTAAAAAAATAATAATCCCATTTAAAAATGGACAGGAATGGAAACCAATTTGACAATAAACTATTAAAAAAAATTTTTTAATGGACAGAAAACACTTCTGCAAAAGAGACACACAGACGGCCAACTGACACATGAAAAGACACTCGACACCACTCATCATCAGGGAATTGCAACCACAATGAGAGGAGCGCCGGGTGGCTCAGGTGGTTGAGTGTCCAACTTTGGCTCAGGGCATGATCTCGTGGTTTGTGAGTTTGGAGCCCTACATCGGACTCTCTGCTGTCATCTAGGAGTCTGCTTCAGATCCTCTGTCTCCTTCTCTCTCCACCTCTCTCTTTCTCTCTCAAAAATAGACATTTAAAAAACACACAATGAGATATCGCCATTTGTCAGAATGGCTACAATCAAAAACACAAGAAACAACGAACGTTAGTGAGGATGTAGAGAAAAAGGAATCCTCGGGTACTATTGGTGGGAATGCAAACTGGTGCAGCCACTGTGGAAGACAGCATGGAGGGTCCTCAAAAAATTAAGCATAGAACTACCTTGGGGCACTTAGCTGGCTCAGTCAGTAGAGCATGGGACTTCTGATCTCGGGGTCATGAGTCTGAGACCCACGTTGGATGAAGCGATTACTTTAAAAAAAAACAGAACTATGATCCAGTAATTGCACTATTTACCCAAAAATACAAAGCCACTAATTCAAGGGGATACATGTACCCCTCTGTTTTTCACAACATTATTTACAATACCCGAACTATGAAAGCAGCCCAAATATCCATCCCTCAATGAATAAAGATGCAGTGTATATTACAAAAAATATTATTCAGCCATAAAAAAAGAATGAAATCTTGCTATTTGCAACAACATGGATGAGCTCAGTGTATAATGCTAAATGAAATGACTCAGAAAAAGAAAAATACCATATGATTTCACTCATATGGGATTTAAGAAAAAAAGCAAAAGGGGAAAAGAGAGAGAGACAAATCAAGAAACAGACTCAACTATAGAGAACAAACTGATGGTAACCAGAGGGGAGGTGGAGGAGGGGATGGAAGTGATAGAAGATGGGGATTAAAGAGTTTATTTGTCATGATGAAAAAGAAAAGAAAGTTATAGGCCAATATACCTCACGAACACAGATGCGACATTCTGATACCATTGGATCCAGCAATAATACTTCGTGGCGTTTCTCCTAAGGAAGCCCTCTTAGAGCTGCATAAGATGTAGATACAAGGTTATTCAACACAGCACTGTTATTTGTTTCTTATTTGTTAATTTTTTTAAGTTTATTTATTTATTTTGAGATAGAGAGCAAGCAATGGAGGGGCAGAGAGAAGGAGAGACAGAATACCCAGCAGGCTCCACACCATCAGTGTAGAACCTGATGTGGGACCCAAAGCCGGGAACGGCAAGATCATGACCTGAGTCAAGATCAAGTTGGACGTTCAACCAACTGCACCGCCCAGGCATCCTTGTTAATTTTTTAATTAAGCTTTTTAAAATTTGAAGGAATTGTAGATTCAAGTACCCTTGTGGCCAGTAAGGAGAGATCCCATGAACCCCGTACCCCAGTTTCCCCCCAAAAGTAACATCTTGCAAAACCTTCATACAACATTGCAACCAGGATGCAGTCTGATACAGTCAAAGTCAGGTGGGATATGCAGATTAAAAAGGGGCTCAGAAATCAGAGACTTTTTTTCACTACTTTTTGTGCTGTATTAATGTGAAATTAAGGAGCATCTCACCCTCAAAAGCTAGGAGGGAGCAAGGAATAAAGTTTCAGTCTGCCCTTTTGCTGTATCAACTCTGGAAAGCATTTCTTTTTATTTATTCAGCATTTGGACATACTATTTATATATCTTCATAATTCGTCCTCGGCTTCCTTTCCTGACGAAGAAAACAAGTGATAGGGAAGACTTAACCTCAGCCATCTGGTTGGTTGGAAACATTCTCGATTTTCAAAAATCCCCATGGTGTCTTAAGTCACTACGAAGAATACCGTCTCAGTCCTAGTGTGGTGGACACAGGCTTTGCAATATGTCCAGTGTGTGTGTCTTTCAGATTCACACACTCAACATACTGAGTCAACCTGAGTTGACAACTTGAACCAAGGCTACAGTATATGTACTGGAATGAGTGTATCATGCTTGAAGGAAAATTTTTGTCTTGGCCCTTATTTAAAAACCTATTTATGGGGCTTTTCCTCCCTTGAAAGACAGTGAACTTGAACATGGAAAATCAGCACTTTGTCACCTCCGCCCTTTCTTCTCCCAGCTTGCTGAGAAGATGTGAACTGTGTAGCATACATGGTGACATTGATTATACGGTCATCTTTTTTTTTAACTTTTTTTAATGTTTTATTTATTTTTGAAGGCGAGAGCAAGAACCGGAGCAGAGAAGGGACAGAGAGAGAGAATGGAACAGAAGATCCAAGGTCCGAAGCAGGCTCCGTGCTGATAGCAGCAAGCTCAGACTCACGAACTGTGAGATCATGACCTGAGCCCAAGTGGGACGCTCAACTGTCTGAGCCCCCCAGGCGCCTCTAGTCATTTTTTAAAAACTTCCTTTCTTTGGGGCACTTTGGTGGCTCTGTTGGTTAAGCACCTAACTTCAGCCCAGGTCACCATCTCACAGCTCGGGAGTTTGAGCCCCACATCAGGCTCTGTGCTGACAGTGCAGAGCCCACTTCAGATCTTCTGTACTCCCTCTCTCTGCCCCTCCCCAGCTTGCTCTTGCTCTCTTTCTCAAAAATAAACATTTTAAAAATAAAATAAAACACAGGATGCCTGGGTGGCTCAGTCAGTTAAGCGGCCAACTTTGGCACAGGTCATGACCTCATGACCTGAGCTCGAGCCCCCTGTTGAGCTCTGTGCTGTCAGTTCAGAGCCTGGAGCCGGCTTTGGATTCTGTGTCTCCCTTCCTCTCTCTCTCTGCCACTTCCCATTCACTCTCTTTCTCCCAAAAATAAACATTAAAAACTTTAAAAATAAAATACAACTTTCTTTCTTCAGTGCCAAAGACCGGAGGCTTATCACTGGCCTCCAGCTGATGTCTGTGGGTTGGCCCCTGGACATAGTCTCTTTTGGTTCACGTGTATACGGTCCCCATCAGCACTGCCCCAATCACACTGTCTGGTCTGCATCATACACAAAAAGCCAATAATGCAATTTTTAAAACTTCTTTTTCCATGCCATGAGTTTTCAGTGATAAGCAGAATAAAACACTATCAAATGCTTCTGTTCACATCTTTTATTCAGCACTGACTCATACTTTATACACAGCAAATTTGCCCAAGTATAAAGCAGGACTACTGATGGGCTCTTTCATATTTTATGCCACATAAGTTATGTGATGTCCTGCAGAGTCACCTGACACAGGACATCAGCCAATAGCTCATTATTCTTGTTCCCTGAGCACCGAACTTGGTGGCAATCATTTTAATAGCTGGTCCAACACGCCTGTGTTGATTAATAATACCCTAGCTACAGGGGCAGCTGGGCGGCTCAGTCGGTTGTGCATCCAGCTTCGGCTCAGGTCATGATCTCGCAGTCCGTGAGTTCAAGCCCTGCACGGAGCTCTGTGCTGACAACTCAGAGCCTGGAGCCTACTTCAGATTCTGTGTTTCCCTGTCTCTCTACCCCTCCCCCACTCATGCTCTTTCTCTCTCTCAAAAATAAACCAAAAAAATTAAAAATAATACACTAGCTACAAAAAAGCGCAACTTCGAGTGAAGTCACTGGGTTTTGTTCCCATGTCCACTTTTAGTAATAAAATTCATTTGGTTCATCCTGCAAAGCATAATTACGTCCTTTGGGGAATGAATAATACCTTGGTGTATTAGGTGATCGCCGTGTTTTGTTAGGAAATGGCATGAACACATGAACCACGTTGAGTTACTACTTGAAAAGTTTTGAAAGAAAATTAACTGGGAGAGGAGGCAAATGACCCTAGAAAATAGAGCATGTCTGTATTTTGTATCACATTTCCCACCTGCAAGTCTTTCTTCAGTTGATGCTGGGAATCATCTCACGCACAGACACATTTTTCCCAGTTCACACAGATACGCGTTCCATATTTGCATGTTCACTATTCATGTTTATGTCGTTATTCCCAGCTATAAATATTTGCATTTCCATTTTAAGCCCTTTTGAATCACTGAGCCATTTTTGTGCATGGAGACAATGACACAATCAAATAGTGGTTCTGAACACCACAAATGTAGCAAACGATTAGAAAGTGTGTGGAGACATACTGGAGGCAAACCGCCCATGGTTAGGTAAAGCTAACCGGCATGAGCCGACCAGCAGCTTCCTTGCACTGTATGCCCGACCCATGCATTCACTTTCTCCTCTGCAAATCGATCCGGTTCATTGTGAGAACTGCAAATGCCTCTCTGAAAGGTCCCTGCCAGGCACCTAGTGGATTATCAATAACTGTGATAGTGATTGTAGTGAAAATGGCACTCACAAGCTGCAAAGCCGGGATGTCCCTTTTGAACTTTCCCTGGAGCAAGGAGCCGTCGCTGAGTGGCAGAAGTGGACGAGATCAGCATGAGCCTCATCCAGCCTTTGCTGGAGAAAAGGCGGTCAATGAAGCGAAGAGAAGTTCTTTAGAGCCGGATGGATGCAGGCTGCGTTCCCAGAGGCCGCTGAGCAGAACTTCTTGTGCTTTTTCCAAGTGACCACAAAGAAAAGAAATGCTCACGAACTCATTTTAAAGAGACAGAAAGGCTGTAGAAGGGAATTCACTTCTAGTGAAGCAAATTCATGTCATGCAAGCAAATAACTATTTGCTTATATTGAAGAAAATTTCCCAGAAGGAAAGAATCAGAAATCCCAGCATCAGGATTAGGCACACACTGTGTACCCCAAAGGTAAAGGGGGCTGTGGGGGAGGCAAAAGACTCAATCATAGAAATAAATAATATTTTAGTGTAAAAAAAATACATAATGAGCAAAATAAAATTCTAAAGATGAGACCCACATCAATAAGAAAAAGGATAAGAATCATATGATCATTTTCAATAGATGCAGAAACAGCATTTGACAAAGTACAACACACATTCATGATTTAAAAAACCTTCTGCAAAGTAGGTCTAGAGGGAACAGACCTCAACATAATAAAGGCCATCTTTGAAAAACCCACAGCCAACAGCATACTCAATGGGGAAAACCTAAGAGCCTTTCCCCCAAGGTCAGGAACAAGACAAGGATGTCCACTCTCGCCACTGCTATTCAACATAGTACTGGAAGTCCCAGGCACAGCAATTAGAAAACATAGAGAAATAAAAGGCATCCGCATGAGTAAGGAAGAGGTAAAACTCTCACTATTTGCAGATGACAGGATATTATCTGTAGAACACCCAAAAGACTCCACCAAAAATCTCCTAGAGCTGACAAATGAATTCAGTAAAGTCACAGGATACAAAAATCAATGCACAGAAATCCAGCGAATTTCTATACACTAACAACGAAGCAACAGAACATGAAACTAAGAAAACAATCCCATTTACAACTGCACCCAAAACAGTGAGATACCTAGGAGCAAACTTAGCCAAAGAAGTGAAAGACCTAGACTCTGAAAACTACGAAACTCTGATGAAAGAAACTGAAGAAGACACAAAGACATGGACAGATTTTCAGGCTCATGGGTTGGAAGAACCAATACTGTTAAAATGTCCATACTCCCCAAAGCGGTCTACAGATTTAATGCAATCCCGATCAAAATACCAACAGCATTTTTCACAGAACTAGAACGAAGAATCCTAAAATCTGTATGGAACCATGAAAGACCCAAATAATAAAAGCAATCTCAAAACTGGAAGAACCACAATTCCAGAATTCATGTTATATTACAAAGTGGTAGTAATTTTCAAAGTACAGTACTGGCATAAAAATAGACACATCGATGGAATAGAATAGAAAATCCAGAAATAAACCCACAATCATATGGTGAATTCATCTTCAACAAAGGATGCAAGAATATTGAATGGGAAAAAGAAAATCTCTTCAATGATGGTGTTAAGAAAACTGGACCCACTTTCTTACGCCACACACACACACACACACACACACACACACACACAAACTCAAAATGGTTTAAGAACCTAAATGTGATGGGCGCCTGGGTGGCTCAGTCAGTTAAGCATCCAACTTCAGCTCAGGTCATGATCCTGTGGTTTGTGAGTTCGAGTCCCGTGTCTGGCCCGTGTCAGGCTGACGGCTCAGAGCCTGGAGCCTGCTTCGGATTCTGTATCTTCCTCTCTCTGCCCCTCCCTGCTTGTGTTCTGTTTGTGTCTCTCAAAATAATAAATAAACATTTTTTAAAAAGAGCCTAAAGTGAGACCTGAAACCATAATCCTCCTTAAAGAGAGCCCAGGCAGAAATTTCTCTGACATCAGCCATAACAACACTTTTGTAGATATGTCTCCTGGGGCAAGGGAAATAAAAGCAAAAATAAACTATTGGGACTATATATATAGTTTATCTTTGCTTAACCTAGGATTTTCAAATGTTAATATTCTAACACAGACTCGTTTTTAAATTAATCAAAAATTAACATAACTATCTTCATCATCACCAGCCCTGGGCATTACTTTTTCTTTTTAATTTACAAATTTTCTAGGAAAGAATGGCATCTCGTTGTTTAAATGTGCATATCTTTTGATTCCTACTGAGGTTGGAGATGTTTTCATTGGACTGTGACCACTATATGTTTTGTAACCGTTTGTAATTTAGTCAAGTTTTTATTGTCTTCTCACTGGAGTATTTACCTATTACCAGTTTGCATGAGTGTATTACGTAATCAGGACTTAACTCCTGCATCATTTATATTGGAAACATTTTCCCTAGTTCTTCATTTACCTTTAATTTGGTTTATGGTGAGGTTTGGTAAACAGAAGTTTTTCATTTTAATGTAATCAAATCCACTGGTCTTTCATCTTATGGGGAAAAGCATATACGCTTAGAACAGTCTTCCTTTCATCAAGATCTCGTAAGGTCTGATAAATAGTTACCCATATTTCTTTCTGGGCCGTCGCTGATTTCTTCATGTCCATTTGCCTCTTTCATAAGTATGAAATTTGTGTCAGCATACGGTGGATATCAGGTAGACAGCCAACTTAGTTTATTTGCAAATATTTAATTATTCTGCTACCTCCGTTATTTGCTTCATATAGGTCCTTCATGTTTAGAAGATTTCTTACAGATATTTCATATTTTTACTGCTAGTGCAAGTAAGAATTTTTATTTGTTTTTTGTTTCTATTTAATAATTGGCTTTTTTAAAAAAGAATAGAAGCTATTACGTTTTTGAGACATTAATTTCATAACAAGCAAGGAGGATAGTAGTAGACAAACAAAAGAGAAAATTGAGCCTTCATTTGTTTGCAATTCTAATAGTATTTGTACTTATTTTAAGGTCGATCATTCTGTATAGAAAGAATTTTTGAACATCCAGAATTATCCATAGATTAATGGATTGTCTCATGGGGCTGGACTTTCTGATATGTAGAAGTGTTCACCCACAGAAAAGACACTCTATGCAGGAATGTCCTGGAAACAATTCCAGCATTGGATGGATAGTTGGGCGAGTTTGTTTCATTTAATGAGCATTTATTAATCATCTGCTAGCTACAATTCTCTGCCCTTCCTGGTTTCAGAATGTAGTGGGGAACACAGTCATATGGACAAATAATTATAGTAATGTGAATTATGGTGTAAGAGTAGTTTAAAGAGAGGTAACACAAACATGAACAGAGAAGTGAATAGTTAACTCTGATCATACGAGAGAACGAAGATGGAATTCCAAGAACAAGATACAGCACATGCAAAGTCAAGTTCATAAAAGAACTGTGTTCATGGTTAACTACAGTGTTTCCCTGTGACTGGAGCACAGAAGTTCCCTTGGAATTCTGAGATTATATTATCCACTGTTAATATAAATGTTGACGTTAATATATACATTATTCATTGTTACCCAGATGCGTAGGGTGTTGTATTTCAAATTTCTTATTAAGCTTCTTTTCTCAGAGTCTTACTATGATAGCCTACGTTGTAAATCTCTATGAAATATTTACTTATAATTTATAAGCTATTTGCCTTTAAGAGGAGTTACAGAATTTGAGGTAGCTAACAAAACAGGGAAAAACAGAAAAAGATGATTAAGTCAAAATTCTAAATCAAAACCACATTAAAAAAGGCCAACAAATATATCAGTCATTTGGATGTGTATGTCCCCAAAGTATATTCCGTGGAAGTGAAATGGTGGCTCCAGGAGCTGGGGGAGGGGGACATCAGTAGCTTATGGAAAGTTTGGGAGAATGAAAAAATGTTCTGGAAATGAATGGTGGAGGTAGGTGCACAAGGCTAATTTACTGAATGCCACCAAAGGGCACTCTTAAAATGGTTAAACGGTAAGTTTTATGAGTGTATTTTATCGTGATAAAAATATAGGCATTTAATGGACCACAAATACCAAGAAGTGTGAATAGATGTTACTTGGGGGCGGGGAGGGAAGGGCGTCCTCTCCTCGAATAAACTGGGGGAAGTTGGATTGAAGAAACATAGACTTTTTTCTACAGACTTCTCTGAGCCTCTCATATATTAATATGTATTGTGAAACATGGTAATTCCCAATTGTACGTAAGCACAGAGGGGGGCTGTCTGTCATGGAACCCACTCAAGGCAACACTGGCATGGGAAGCAGCGTATCTACTATGATTGATTATTAAATCTACTGTCGTTTTCTTGACAGCTGAAACAAAAAAGAAAACACAACCCGTTGTAGCTCAGAAAAGGAAACAGAAGTTTTTCTTTTTCTTGTGCTAAATACTTAAAAGAAGTGATTATGTGATTCTTCGATAAAAAAACAAAGCATGGGGCACCTGTGTGGCAATTGAGTGTCTGACTTCTGCTCAGGTCATGATTCTCACGGTTCCGAGTTCAAGCCCCACATCGGACTCACTGCTGTCAGTGCAGAGCCTGCTTTGGATCCTCTGTCCCCTTCTCTCTGCCTCTCTCTCTCTCTCTATCTGTGTGTGTACACACACACACACACACACACACACACACACACACACACACTTAAAAAATAATCAGTAAAAATTTTAAAGAATAAAAAACAAAGCAAAAAACCAAACAGCACCTTCAAGAGTTTCACAGAAGATGCAGAAATGTTCTTCATGAAACTCTTTCTAATATTGATTCTCCATAAAGGTTAAAGCTGAAATATGTGGAGCGCCTGGGTGGCTCAGTCAGTGAGGTGTTCAGCTTCAGCTCAGGTCATGATCTCACAGTTCGTGAGTTCAAGCCCCACATTGGGCTCTGCGCTGACAGCTCAAAGCCTGGAACCTGCTTTGGATTCTGTATCTCCCTCTCTCTCTGCCCCTCCCCCACTCACACTCTGTCTCTCTATCTCTCTGTCTCTGTCTCTCTCTCTCTCAAAAATAAATAAACATCTAAAAAAAATTTTAAGCTGAAATATGAACATATAACTTAGTAAAGGTGTCAGGTTGGTGTCATAGAATTTGTATATATACAAGAGAACTTCACAGAAGTAAATTTATAAATTACAGAATGGTCATTATAAAAACGAAAGTGGGGCACCTGCGTGGCTCAGTCAGTTAAACGTCCGACTTTGGTTCAGATCATGATCTCACAGTTCATGGGTTCAAACCTTGCATCAGGCTCTGTGCTGACAGCTAGGAGCGTGGATCCTGCATCAGATTCTGTATCTCCCTTTCTCTCTACCCCTCCCCTGCTCACAATCTGTTTCTCTATCTCAAAAATAAATAAAACATTTTTTCAATTTAAAAAATGAACCTAAAATTCCTGACCATAAAATATATGGACATAGTACTAATGAACTGACCTCTCACATATGTTTCCAGAAAACTAGACTTTTCATTTTTATAATGTTCTTATCTAGTTTTGAGAGAGACAGACAGACAGACAGACAGAATCTGAAGCAGGCTCCAGGCTCTGAGCTGTCAGCATAGAGCCCGATGTGGGGCTCAAACTTGTGAGCCATGAGATCATGACCTGAGCTGGTCACTTAACTGACTGAGCCAACTAGGCACCACAAAGTTTTCATATTTTGCTACTTGATGTTATGCTATCCTTTTCTTTATAATTTTCAGTTATCACATTTTGCAATAGGGAACATAAAGACAATATGATGATGGGTTTTGTTACCATTTCTTCCAGAAATGGAAGGATAACAGTCCAATATTTATGCTGATTTTAAATATTCTCCCACCTGAGATGCATCCAGGGGCAACTTTTAATTGCTGCCTCTGATTAACTTTATCCATTGTGACTTCCCAAAATTCTCTGACAATTTAGCCTGGAAACTCCCATCCTAAACATTCTTGTTTCTGAGCCTTTCTGACAGACCAGGCTGGCTAATTGTGTCATAATGTATTGCTGTAATTAAGCATCTTGACAAGAAAGAGACGTGTTTATGTTCCTACCCGACATGCCCTGCTAGGTTTCACACCCTGAAGACTGAAACTAAACAGAGAAGCATGAAAGAAACAGGGAAATCTTTGGGACATATAAACTACGTACCTCTGCCAGATCCCAGATCCTGAGACTTCCACATTGACCTTGCCTGTGCTGACTCTGTGACATCAAGTGCAATGGACCAGAAAGCAATGAACTGACATTGTTCTACAAGGCAGCCATGTTGGACAGTCTCCTTCGGCATTTCCAATCTTGGTTAACAGTAGAACCATCCATCTGGTCGACCAGGCTAGGTACCTTCAATCAGCCTTTGTCTCTTCCTCTCCCTCACCATCTATATTCAGTCCATCGCATGTGCTCTCACACCCATCTCAGGAAAACGTCTGGACAAAATCTGTCTTTATCTCCAAGATCGCTCTCAATACTTTGGGCCCCCACCTTTCCTGGACTATTAGAATATTTTCATGATTTTGGTGAGATTATTTTGCCTACTCTTTAACTCAACTTTTAATCTGCTTCCTAGGTTATTTTTATGGAACATCTATCCGGTGATCCTACTTTTCCTAAAATACCCCCACTGACCCTAATCACCCGCAACAATATTTCTCTCAGTGAGGCCTGGGGAACACAAACACTGTAAGACATTTTAACAAGTATTATCCAAAGTGAGGATTTTCTATGGCCAGCTAACTTTGGGAATGCCAAGTTAAAAGATATGTTCCCTATTCTTTACTATAAAACTTCCCGGAGCCTTTAAAGTGGTGTTATTCATCATGAAGCTCCAAGATGCTGGGTCTAGCTGTGGAGCGTCCCAAACACATCAGATCTGGAACTCTTTTTCAAGAATATCTTGGAGGAGTGTAATTCTCTGAAGGACACTTCGGGAGATACCGACCTACAGGAGAAATCCTCACTCTTCCGTGTGACATAGCGATCTTCAAGATGTGACCCAACACCGCTCTTTCCACCCATGACGCCATCCGTTAGGATATAAATGACTAGTGGTTGGTTCCTATCCCCGGTCCAGCCCATTCTCAAGCATGGTAAGATGGACTCTTTCTCGTAAGTTCTTGTCTTCTGGGTGGAGGCTTGATGATCAAGTAACTACCTCCATCAGATGAAGATGGTGTCTGCCTCTCACAAAGAAACAATAGGATACATCTGTTTGGGAAGGCTTAAAAAATGGAAATGTTGAGCTTACCAAATGGGTCTCTGGAATGAGAGGGCCACGATAGGGCTGCTTACTCTTGGTGACAGCATGGACACTGGGTACCTTGACCCCAGCAAGCCACCTGGAGCCAATGAGGGTTCTTCTATTGTACCAAGTCGAGAAAACCTGCCACCTAGTGTCATTTATCTGAAACTATAGGCTATCCGCTCCTAGTCTGTCAAGGAAGGGCCCCTCCTGACCTGGACGGTCACCCTCTCCCCACCGCATTGGATCACCCCTAGATGTGCAGATATCTCAGCAGGGCTGATTCCAAACGTTCTTAAAATCTGTCTTCGTTGGCCTGCTTGTGACTGCCTGAGTGAGAGACAGCTCAACCGCTTATGCCTCATTGGAGGAGACCATGGCCGGGAAGAACCAGGTGAAAAACAACTCTGATTATATCACTCTCCACTTCGAACCTTCCATGGTTCCCTATTGTCTAACCAAGATGACAGCCTGGCAACAAGGACCTCCACCAGGACCCCATCCCCCACCGTCCCCCTAATGATTGGGCAGCTCAGTGAGTAAGAGTGAACTCTGGAGACCAACTCTCTGATTCAAACCCCCCGTCCATTTCCATGGTTTTCCATGGTTTCTGTGTCTGTAAATAAGAAAAAATGGTAGAAACAGTGCCCGACTCCATGATCATTTGAGAAATTGAGAAAATGCATATAGAGTCCTTAGCAAAGAGTTCATCTGTCACACAGTAACTATTCAGTACATCAGGGTTGGCAGTCACTGGCCTGTAGGCCAAACCCAGCCCACTGCCTATTTTTGTAAATGTTATTGGAACTCAACCACACCCATCCTGCCTGTGACTGCTTACATGCACGACAGCAAAGGTGAGACCATGTTGTCCCCAAAGCCTAAAATATTTATTACTCTCTGGCCCTTTACCGAAAAATCTCCCAACCTCTGCAGCGTGTGCTAACTTATTATTTTATTCCACTCACACTGCACCTGGATGTGTGAAACCCCTGACGCAAAGCGGGACTCAGGCAGTGCCCAGAAGTCGTTTCTTCCCTCTCTTCCCAGCTCCCAAATACTACGGTTCTAGGACTCTATTAAGATTCTCTCACAACCGAAAGCAGTATCTTGTTTGCATCTACTGCTCCAATACTTCATTCATGCAAACTTACAACACTTTTCAGCTACGGCGCTATATGTCCCTGTTCCGTTATTTTTTCAATAGGACCTCAGTAAATATTTGCTGAATGAATGACAACCGCCTCATAGAATAGGTTTCTGGGCTCTTAGATGTGCTGTCCTCTGCCCTTCAGGGTCCAGCTCAAGCGTCATCTTCTACAGGAAGCCATCCCTGAAGCCCACCATTTGGAAGGGTGAGTGGTCTCCATCCAGCACCACAGAGTCCCAGTCTGATCTGGGTACACACTGGTGTCCAGAGCAGACATTGCAGAAACGGAACAGACATTTCTTTATTACTCCCCAAAGATATTTACACTCGCACTGTGCTAAATGCAACTCATATGGGGCCCAAAACACCACTTGGTGTCTCTCCTCCCCCTGCCCCTCCCCCTTCTTCTCCTTCTCCTTTTAATTGTGAAACAACATCATAGAGTAATTACATACACATACATGCAAATAAATAATTGAAATAATATATCATTTAATAAAGCAAACACTAGGCTTGGACAGTGGAACACTCTCAGTGACCTTGACACCCTGCACATGCCCATCCCTGCCTTACCCCCACACCCCACACCCTGCAGTCTCCCAATTTTCATGTTTCTTAGTTTCTATCCTTTGTTTCCGTCCTACCCCACATGTGCAAATCTCTAAACAGCATATATCATTGACCGTTGACCTGGTGGTCAACTTTATATAAATGAGATAGTATTGGATACATTCTTGTGTGTCTTGCTTTTTTGTTTGTTTTTACTTTGTTTTTAAATCTGCCTGGTATCAGGGTGCCTAGTGGCTCAGTTGATTAAACATCTGACGCTTGGGTCATGATCTCACGGTTTATGGGTTCAAGCCCTGCATCAGCCTCTCCAACCCACCCCAGCATATGCGTGCGCAAACGGTCTCTCAAAAGAAACAAAAAACTTAAAAAAAAAAAAAAAGAAAAACATAAAAACGAAAGCTCACGTTGAGTTCTTCAAATGGTAAATATGTAAAATGTATAAACTAGTTTTACTTCACCTTTGATTTTCCACATGTTTTCCCCAAATTAAAAAGCTGAGAAAGTTCCCCAAATTAAAAATCAAAAATCGAATGTTGTGGGCATGTTTGAAACATGACGCAGCTACGTAAAAACCCTAGAGGTGAAGAATTTGTGCCCTTAGCCCCCCGAAGGGAAAGCTCATTTTCTGGAGATGCGTTCCTACTGCTCCCCCCAGGATTTCCAGGATTTCTGTTATCTATGTTAATTCCCCTGAGGCTGACTGTCAGTAAATAAATTTCTGAGTACCACAAAAGTATTTTTCTGTTATTGGTTTAAACTTCCTGGCACGAGAAAAGTTAGTAAAAGAGCATCAGAGTTGACTTCATTTTTAAACCCCCTAAATAGAGGTACTCTATTGCCAATAAAACACCACACACCAAGGAAGATGGAGAGACAGAGTCCAGAAGCTAAGTAAGCCCCCTCCTGCAGAGTTAATGAAGCAAACGCCTCTTCTTGAAAAGACACAATATTCTTCCAATAGGAATAAAAACTATAGTGGCGCCTGGGTGGCTCAGTCGGTTAAGCAGCCGACTTCAGCTCAGGTCATGATCCCACGGTTCATGAGTTTGAGCCCCATCGGGCTCTGTGCTGACAGCTCGGAGCCTGGAGCCTGCTTCGGATTCTGTGTCTCCCTGTCTCCCTGCCTCCCCCACTCATGCTCTGTCCTTCTCTCTCAAAAATGAATAAACATTAAAAAAAACTTTAAGGGAATAAAAACTATAGAGCATCAGAACAAATAAATTCTGAGTTAAACGCCGGAAAGTGTGTTTGCCCCCTCACTTCTGTTTCTCTGCACCATGGACGGACAGTGGTGCCGACTCGCTGGAAAAGCCATCCGAACGTGAAGTTCCGAAGCACCAAGTGTGAAGCCGTCAGAGGACGCTGCCTAATGAAGTCCTGTCTTCCATCAGAGAGCACAAGAAAGTGAAATGGTTACAAACCAAAAGGAGCCCCAAAGAGCGTGCATTATAAACGCTTCTCTGGCAGGTGAGGAGAAGAAGAGAAAGAAAGAGAGGTGGAAGCCGGGGAGGAGAAGGGGTGAAAGAAGGAGGCGGGAGGGAGTTTCCCCGTTTGGAAATGGGAACTAGTCTCGAGCTAGTAGGCTGCTGAGCTAAATGCAGGAGGAATGTGAGAACCACGCATCACTGCACCCTCTTGTTTGAATCTCTTAAGCATTCTCTGCTTGTGGCTTCTCTCTGACACGCTGTCCAAACCCAAGCCCATATCCTCTTTCTCTTGGAAAATACGACAGCCTCCCATGTGAGTCCCCTGCCTCCGTGCCTGCTGCCCCAGTGAATCCTCCCTACACCTCGAGGTGCTCTTTCCAAAATGCAGGTCGAATCAAAACAGCTCTCCAGTGTCTATTCCGGAACAAGTCCCTTCAGACCTGACCTTGCCCTTCTCTCTCCACCATTTCCTGAGTGTGTTCTGCAGATGACCAGAAGCTACAGGATATTAACGGGCACACGCACACATAATGGTTTCTTCATTCAATACGGGCAGGAAATGCTGGATTAGAGGGAGTTAGCCCCAGGATTTCTCAGAGCCTTTTAAATGCTAATAAACATTCCTGATTTCCAAGAAGGCCTAGTAAATACTGTGCTGCTCCAGCCAAAACCCCTCTTCAGGGTGGATGTGACCCATCCCCCAGCTTCTGGGACTCTGGGCCACTGACCACACGCAGCTGACACTCCTAGCTCTTCTCACGGGATGACCGTCAGCCTCAGAAAAGAACTTCTTCCAAGGGTAGATATGCCTCTCCCCGGAGCTGCCCCCAGCCGACGATTGGCTGATGGGGCTGCCAAGGCCTGGCCCTCTTGACTCACTGGAATCACCGTGAGAGGCCATCCCAGCCCCAGAGCGCTCTGTAAGGTAAGAAGAAGCCTTGATGCCAACTGCATGGGGATAAGTGTGCCAGCCAGGAGAATGTGCCTCACACAACTCCATCCACTGAGAGCACGACTGGCCAAGGGCTCAGGTGCTGTGCTTTGAAATCCATCCCATGTTTGCATGTGGCCATCCTGCCGTGGGCCACTGCCAGTCAGTGACTGAGCCTCAGGAGCACGGAGACAGAATCCCTTCGCCAGCAGACTTTCCTGAGGGCCATCTAGATGCTTCTACCCAACTTCCCCAGCTCCAGGGATATTTGCTATAAATGTTCACCAACCACGTGAGTTTATTCTAAACTGTGCAGGTCTGCACAGCGTGTAACACACAATTTTCAGGTGAAAAAATACTGTTTGGTGTCAGATGTGGCCATTGATTCTCACAGATGGCTCTCAAAGATTTTTGCTGAATCCAGCCAGTAATCAGCCTATGGTCCTACGGGATGATGGAGGACAGTTCCTACAGGTGTATCAGTTGATGCTTTGTTTAGGTAAATGAACAAGGTGAAGATGAAATGAGAAGAATGTGTATCAGAATTTGACTTGTTGGTCAAGGACCGGTGAATTCTTTGTTAGATCTAATAAGGGTTTTCAAATACTGGGAGAAGATTTCTCAACTTTCGCACTTTTTCCAATGTAACAGCTATAGACCTGACACACTTTTAGGTTTAATATGCATTATTTGTGTTCCTTCCATCACCATTTTAAGCCCAATGGTCAAGAAAACAACTAATCAAGCCTTGATTGCAGCTTTTGCCTTTAAGTGGTGCACATAGTCACGATGGCTGATTTTAAGCTGCCAGAAGACGGTCACAGAACACGGTTGGGAAGAGATGTGGGGAAACCCACCGTATGCAGTATTTCCATCCTATAGTTGCCATAGATGTAAACAAGTTCAATGATGGAGAATAGTAAGTTGTAGTAAAAATAATTAGAAGATGACCTTTGCTCACAACCAGAGATTTAACAGGGAAACAGGAGCACTGGGGTTTACTGACTCTCTTCAGCCTAGATCACTGTCTTACACTGAATGAAATTTGGGATCCATGTCCTCTGGTTTCTGGACCAACCTGTGAGTCCTATTTCATACCAGTGATTATGGACGACCTCAAAAATCATCCAAAGCTCAGCTGGTGCTGACAACGACATGTTCCATGATGGTGGAAACAAAACGAATGTGCTTTTAGGTTTGTGCCCAGCAAGATACTTTTAGAAAATTACTTAAATTTCCAATATAATGATGACTATTTATTCTCCACTGCTTTCTTTTAAAATAATCAAAACCAGCTCAAAGTACAGACGTAAAATATTTCTCTGAGAGCTGTGCCATTTTGATGGAAGCTGACAAATTAAAATTCTTAACAAATACACCCACTGTGGAATGCTAACGTATACTTTCGGGCAATTTTTCAGAGCAATGGACTCCATTTATTCCTGTCACCATAGCAACAAGAGGAATCACTCTATTATTTTCATTGTAGCATTTCCAATTATTTTCTCTCATGGTTTAGGCCACAGACAAAACTAGCAAGAATAGTGTTGGCCACAAAACAAGCCATAAGTTATAATTTTCTTTGGGGGCTAAAGGTCGCTCCTGGGTAGCTGATACCTTTTGGCCATTGTATGTCTCATACTAAAGTCCCAGATTTTTGGAGGGGAAAAACAAAAAAGGTTTACTTAATAACTTATCAGGTTACCTCTCTTGAGCTGGGGGAAGCAGAGAAGGAGACATTTACTGATCAGGTAAACTAAGAACATGTAAAACTAGTTTTCAGACGGCCTTCCTTTGGGAAGTGCGAGTAAATTACATTCCAGTGTTGCTGTGTTATGCCCAGATTTAATATCACCCCCTAAAACCAGAGATTACCTAGGAGACCGAATCATGCATGCAAAAGCAAAGGGCTTTATTATGAATTTAGGCCCAGCCAGCCTAAACTCGGGCTCACAGACTTACTGGATCCGCGTGGAGTGAGCCCCGGACAAAGGCAGGGTAGGGCTTTTATGAGTTTGGGAAGGGGGAGTTACAGGAAATACAGTGATCCAATCATTATTATACAATATTATTGACAGCAGGTTTAACCATTCACATTGCCTAGAGTAGTTGTTACTTTTGGCGGGACCCAATCACAACATTTAGAGTATTGACCAATCACAGAGTGAGCCCAGGACCCTCAGGTAGGACGTGACTAGTCTTAGCCTCCATCTTTAGGCCTGCCCTTAGAATGTTACAAGGGTGGTCCCTTTTGCCTTGGGCAATGTGTGCCCTTCTATTGTTTCATGGAGTCAGTTTCAGACCTGCATCCTTACAGCTGGACCCTCAGTGATGAAGCAACTCTGTTCTCGGCCCCTTGCTTGTCCAGTGTGGTATATTGGGGGTCTGACAACATGGCAACCATAAACCCCCGTGGTCAGTGCATCAGACCTGGCCCTCCACACAAGCCACACAGGAAGAGGAACAAAGAACAAAACCAAGCAGCACCGGCCTTTGCCACAACACAATGCCATTTGACCCCTTAAGAAGAATGTGCTTGGGGCGCCTGGGTGGGTCAGTCCATTAAGCCTCTGACTTCAGCTCAGGTCATGATCTCAGGGATTCGTGAGTTAGAGCCTCGCATAGGGCTCTGTGCTGACTGCTCAGAGCCTGGAACCTGCTTTGGATTTCGGGTCTCCCTCTCTCCCTGCCCCTCCCCCACTCATACTCTCCCTCTCCCTCTCCCTCTCTCTCTCTCTCTCTCTCTCTCTCTCTCAAAAATAAACAAACATTAAAAAGAAATTAGAAGAATGTTGCTTGCTGAATAGCCAAAGGTAAATCAATTCCTCCTACAGAAATGAATGCAAATCATTTTTCTGCACATGCAACCAGCATGCTCAGGCCTTACAGCACTGGGGATAATGCAATGCAAGTTTCATTCCTACCCACCAGATTTCAGGAATCACACCCCCTTCCATCTCTTCTCCTTGGTGCTCCAGCCATATCTCAGATGAAGGCACAATAAGGTCTGCACTTGGCCCGAGAAGCAGCCCTCCTTAGCCTCCTCATCAAGTCGCTGATCTGTTTTCCTTCCTGAGAGTTTTCCTTTTCCAGAATGTCATACAAATAGAATCACGTGTCGCTTTGGGTTCTTTTCTTTAGCTAAATGCATTTGAGATATCCTTGCACATTATTGCATGAGTCAGTAATTCTATTTGTATTTACGAATAGGATCAGAAGGAGAAAAAAATTATAAAATAAAATACCGGAAGATATTCCTAGGGGCACCTGGGTGGCTCAGTCGGTTAAGTGCATGACTTTGGCTCAGGTCATGATTTCACGGATTGTGGGTCTGAGCCCCGCATCGGGCTCTGTGCTGACAGCTCAGAGCCTGGAGCCTGCTTCTGATTCTGTGTCTCCCTCTCTCTCTCTGCCCCTCCCCCGTTCATGCTCAGTCTCTCTTTGTCTCTCAAAAATAAATAAACGTTAAAAACTTTTTAATTTAAATTTGAAAAAGATAATCCAAGAAGTAATGAGTAGAGAAACATGGTAGAAACCACCTTAAACCAAGGGATGAAAATGATCACCAATAACAAAACAAGCCACTGTCACAAGGATAGGCTGAGCTCCAAATGAAGATGAGGTATTTTAGTTACGTTTAGGAGACCGAGAACTTCCTGATTAACTGCCTGGGCTTGAATTCTGGATCCCAGATTATTATCACTGTGGCTTCCCCAACAATTTTAAATATAGGCCTTTATCTCTACCTCTAAATTAATAAGGCATCATGGCTTGAAAATCTGAAGCCTTAAAAACAGTTCCTAGAATGATTTCTTCAATGCCACCTTTTTAGAAACTCAACATTTTTTTTTACCATAAATAGTCATTGTATAAATCTGGAAAAGATGTCAAAATAGGAAGAAGATTTAAATCCTGCATTGCTGGCTTTGACCATCAGACATTCCCACTCAGTATGTGGGCCTAGCTCTGGACTACTTCCTGGCCTGCTGCATTTTTCTGCAAGACAGAGAAACTGGATTTCAGCTGCACAACTATGGTTGGCTTCCCCACGCAGCTTGATTTCTGTAGGAAAAGACACAACACACGACCATAGGCCTTGTCACGGCCTTTTCTCACACGGAAGTATCAAAGCTAATTTTCAAAAGGTTAAAAACATGAATCATACACAGAGACTGACCACTTGCCAAAGATTTATTCTCCTCTTAATGAAAGAACCAGCCAAGTTGGTTCAAGGCGCAGTGGCAGAAGTGAGTATCTGGGAGCATTTGACAAAAGAACGTTCAAATGAGAGTTGTACGCACCAGTGGATCAATGTCCCACAAAGCAAGAAAGTGGTAACCTTTCCGGGTATCTGTTTTGCTCAGAAATTATTAGCATCTTTTCCAGACAAATAGCTCAAGATAACATGTAACTTCATAGACGCTGGCCCTTTAATCATTAATAGATAGCAAGGCAAACAAGTACATTGCCCTAAATATTTAAATAATCCTCTGGTGGATGTGTTAAATATGCTTTAAGATGACATTGAAAGGTCATGCTTTTCTCGTTTTGCCTTATTTTCAAGTTTTGAATATAAAACTCATTTTAAAAAATCTTCCAGAGTTTCTTTTCTGAATATATTTAAATATTCAAAAATAGCAGACCAATAGAGTTTTTGACGGTAACAAACACGGTGGTTTTTTCTACACACAGAGATGGGAGCCAATGCCTAGGAAGAGCCTTTATGGTAAGGTTGCGGGTTCAGCAAATAAAAGTACCAGACGCTGTTACATGTGAGTTTCTGATAAACAGATAAGCAAAGGTCATTCTGAATATCATGTAGGTATAGTAAACACATAAACAATGAATGATTGTTAGGATAAGCAGGTCCCACGTAGAGCATGGCTGCACATTATTATTTCTTTGGGCCCCGCTATTTCTAAGAGTCTGTGAAACTAGCCCTTGCACAACAAATCATGACTATAATGCACACTTTTTGGTTTCTAAATGCATTTTCAATCCATCATGATTTTCAGCGAATCCTGTTCTACAAATGCACTGTACTGCATTTGGTTGGCTCTAAAATGAGCAATTTAAGATGTCAGAATCCCCGGGTGAGATGAGACAGGAAGACAATGAGGTAGCTTTGTAGCCTTACAACACCTGGGGTCTGGCTCTTAGTGAGACAAACGGGATCACAAATATTCACTTTGTTCCTGATCTTCCTGCGGCAAGGACTTGAATAACCCCCCATTGTCTACACTGACCTAATTCAAAGTTCGCTGCAGCTTACCTCACGTACTTACTGACAACCGGTCCGCAGCTCTAATTTGGCTTTTTTGCTTCTTCTCCTGAGTCTCCACAGTGCTGGGAAGTTTTCCTAAGCCTTTTTGACGAAATCCATTGTACTTTGATTTTTTTTTTCAGGCTTAACTGGGAACCTGGGGCATTTTACCACTTCTCTCTTTAGTAAGAATGATGAAAACTACAGTAAACATTGTTTTCTACGCCAAGAACTGAAACGGAATATGTGTACCATTCTGCAAAACAGAAGCATAGTTCAGAAAGTAACATCATTATGACCAGTGCATTGGTAACTCCATCTCATTCTAGAAACTTCTTAAGTTGAGCCAATGAGAAAACAAGCTCAGTAGTCAGTGATAGGTCCATGTCGGAGAAGAAGACATACATCAGGTGTTACTCTCCCAAATGACCGCCGGCAGATACACCAGGAAGCCATTCTGAGTCACTGTCATATTCGTCCGCCCTCCCAGGGCATGCTGGGTGAGTTCTGGAAAAATGCAAACTGTAGAGACCGTCACTCCAGCCTTGGGTGGAGTAAGAAATAGTACAGCCTGGGTGGCTCAGACTGTTAGTCCAGAGCCTGCTCAGGACTCTCTCTCTCTCTCTCTCCCCGTCTCCCACTTGTGTGCTCGCTCTCTTGCTCTCTCAAAATAAATAAATAAACTTTAGAAATAGTGCATGATCTAGAACTCAGGGTTCTGTATCTGGTGGTGTGTCCTAATTAACTCGAACCTCAGCATTTACCTTTCCTCAGACTCACCTAGTGGATTCCCGAGGGATGTATGTCAGGAGGAAGTAAAGACAAGATGCATCGTCTGAAATATAAGAAGATGTGAAGAACAAAGAAAGATGAACCTGCGGACTAATGTGAACATGGACTCGCTAACTCTATGTAAATTAGTAACGACAATGTCCAGGGGCGCCTGGGGGGCTCAGTCTGTTAAGTGGCTGACTTTGGCTCAGGTCATGATCTCGCAGTTCATTAGTTCAAGCCCTGCGTCGGGCTCTGCGCTGGTGGTGCAGAGCCTGCTTGCGATTCTTCCTCTCCCTTTCTTTCTCTCTCTGCCTCTTCCCTGCTTGTGCACACACACTCTCTCTCAAAATAAATAAATAAACAAAAAAAAAAGTCTAGAGAAGCTTTAAAAAGAACTAAAGTACATGACAATATGTAAGTCAAGAAGACTGATGAATTCAAAGTGTTCCAAACTCCCCATACTGTCCAAAATCAGAGGGAAAATACTGATTAACTTAGACTCTGATAAAGTAAGTATGCACGTGAAAATATCTCAGGTAACCAGTCAAAGAATAGAAACAGAAAGAATAATTTCAAAGCTGAAATTAAGAAAAATGAATACGGAGAAAACACGATCTCATTTCAAAATAAAGCAAAAACAAAAGGGGTGCCTGGGTGGCTCAGTCGGTTAAGCCTCCGACTTCGGCTCAGGTCAGATCTCGCGTTTGTGGGTTCGAGCCCCGCGTCAGGCTCTGTGCTGACAGCTAGCTCAGAGCCTGGAGCCTGCTTCCGGTTCTGTGTCTCCTTCTCTCTCTGCCCCTCCCCGTCTCATGCTCTGTCTCTCTCTCTGTATCAAAAATAAATAAAACATTAAAAAAATTCAAAATAAAGCAATAAAAAAGGAAGGAAAAAGATAGAGAAAAAGAAAAAGCAAAACAAATGGAACACACAAAATAAAATGATATATTTAAACCAAAATACATCAGTAATTTTATTAAATGGAAACAGATTACATTCTCCAAATAAGAATATTGTCAGACTGGATTTCAAAACTTAAATCCAAGCCTATGCTGTTTATTAAAACAGATCTAGGGACACCTGAGTGGCTCAGTCTCTTGATTTCAGCTCAGGTCTTGAGCTCAGGGAGATCAAGTCTGACATCAGGCGCTGCACTGATGCAGAACCTGCTTGGAATTCTCTCTCTCTCCCTTTCTCTCTGCCCCTCCTCTGTGCCCATGGGTGTGGGCTCTCTTTCTCTCAGGATAAATAAATACATTTAAAAAAAAAAAGACACATCCAGGGACACTTGGATGGCTCAGTTAGTTAAGGGTCTGACTTCAGTTCAACTCATGATCTCCTGGTTCGTGAGTAGGAGGCTCTCATCGGGCTCTCTGCTGTCAGTGCAGAGCCTGCTTCGGATTCTCTGTTCCCCTCTCTCTGCCCCTATCCTGTTCATGCTCTCTCTCTCAAAAATAAATAAACATTGAACAAAAGACACATCCAATACCTGATAATACAGAAAAGTTGAAAATAACAATATGGCACATTATGTATCATGCAAATGCTACAGAAAAAAGGATGGTGTAACTATAAAAACAAAATAAGGCAAAACACAACAGTATAAAAAAAAAAAAAAAAGAGCGGCATCAAAAGACAGAAGATTCAGGCGCGCCTGGGTGGCTCAGTCAGTTAAGCATCTGACCTTGGCTCAGGTCATGATCTCATGGTCCGTGAGTTCAAGCCCCACATCAGGCTCTTTGCTGACAGCTCAGAGCCTAGAGCCTGCTTCGGATTCTGTGTCTCCCTCTCTCTTTGTCCCTTCCCTGCTCACCCTCTGTCTCTGTCTCTCTCTCTCAAAAATAAATAAACACTAAAAAAAAGACATAAGTTTCAACTCACTAAAAAGATTTCTGTTAGCAGAGAGCCTAAGGCAGGGCTTAAACTCGCAAATTGCGAGATTATGACCTGAGCTGAAATCAGATGCTTAACCAACTGAGCCACCCAGGTGCCCCTTACTTAAAAGATTTAAAAATTTTTAACTAATGTGCATTTAATATACAGCCTCAAAATACATAAAGCAAATATTGCAGACCTCTGAAGACTAAGAAAATGATTCACAATTACTATGAGATCTCATCAAACCTTTCTGAGTTATTAATAGAGCAAGCAGAAAATCAGTAATAATTTAAAAGATTTGAACAACATGATTTAAAAAAAAAAAACAACTAATGGTGGCCACCTGGGTGGCTTCATCCGCTGAAAGTCAGGCTCTTCATTTCAGCTTAGGTCATGATCTCACAGTTTGTGGGATCAAGCCCCAAGTCAGTCTCTGTGCTGACAGAATGGAGCCTGCTTGGGATTCTCTGACTCCCCCCTCTCTGCCCCTCCCCACCCCCTATCTCTCTCTCCAAATAAATAAATAAACTTTAAACACACACACACACACACACACACACACACACACACACACACCATAATGGTCACAAACAGAACATCGTACCCAATTATGCAGAATATGCACCTCTTTCAGGACACCTGTTTCGCTCAGTCAAAAGAGCATGTGACTCTTGATCTTGGGGTTGTAAGTGTGAGCCCCACATTGAGTACAGAAATTACTTAAAAATGTTTTTTCTCAATTTAAAATAATTTTATTTACTACCATAGAATGTATATAACATCTGATGACACATACTGGAAAGTGTGATATGCTATATATAATTCATGCTTCACCAAGTGTTTTATAATTGTTTTATCTAGGGTCCCAAAGGAGATCCAGGACTTTCCCCTGGTCAAGCTGTTCCCAGATAAAAGGTATTTAGTTGCCCATGGAATAAAATCATGGTATATATTTCAAGCAGTAAAAAAAATTTCTCTTTTTTAAACATTTTTTAATTATAGTTTATTACCAAGTTGGTTTCCATGTAACACCCAGTGCTCTTCCCTACAAGGGCCCCTCTCCATGACCATCATCTCCCTTCCCCTCCCCTCTCCTCCTTCAGCCCT
>NC_043701.1:7020786-7048937 GCF_006229205.1 Suricata suricatta | reverse complement strand
CTTAGCATGACACCCTCAAGGTCCATCCACTTTGCTACAAGTGGCCAGATTTCATTCTTCCTCATTGCCATATAGTACTCCATTGTATATATACACCACATCTTCTTGATCCACTCATCAGGTGATGGACATTTAGCCTCTTTCCATGATTTGGCTATTGTTGGCAGTGCCGCTATGAACATTGGGGTACATGTGCTCCTATGCATCAGCACTTCTGTGTCCCTAGGGTAGATCCCCAGCAGTGCTATTGCTGGGTCATAAGGGAGTTCTATTGATAGTTTTTTGAGGAGTCTCCACACTGTTTTCCAGAGTGGCTGCACCAGTTTACATTCCCACCAACAGTGTAGGAGGGTGCCTGTCTCTCCACACCCTTGCCAGCATCTATAGTCTCCTGATTTGTTCATTTTAGTCAATCTGACCAGTGTGAGGTGGTATCTCAGTGTGGTTTTGATTTGTATTTCCCTGATGATGAGTGAGGCTGAGCATTGTTTCATGTGCCTGTTCGCCATCTGGATGTCTTCTCTGGAGAAGTGTCTGTTCAGGTCTTCTGCCCTTTTCTTCCCTGGATTATTCGTTTTTCAGGTATGGAGTTTGGTGAGTTCCTTGTAGATTTTGGATACTAGCCCTTTATCCGATATGCCATTTGCAACTATCTTTTCCCATTCTGGCAGCTGCCTATTAGGTTTTTTGATTGTTTCCTTTGCAGTGCAGAAGCTACTTAAAAATATTTTAAAACCTTAAAATTAAATATATTAAAACCTTAAAATTAAAAATATTTTAAAACCTTTCAAGAACACAGACAACATTCACCAAAAAAATTGACCATATGTTTGATCATCAAGCAAGTCTCAAGAAATTATTTTAAATGTTTATTTAATTTTGAGAGAGAGTGAGTGGGGGAGGGGCAGAGAGAGAGGGTCAAAGGATCTGAAGCAAGCTCTGCACTGTCAGCACAGAGCCTGATGGCGGGGCTCAAACTCATGAACTGTGAGATCATGACCTGAGCTGAAGTCAGATGCTGAACCAACTGAGCCACCCAGGCACGCCCAAGTCTTGACAAATTTTAAAGAATATGAATAAAGTGTGGCCTATTCAATGACTGCAATTTAATCTTACTAAAGGTCTAAATCCAGATGATAACCAGAAGACACCTCAGGTGTCTGCATATTGAGAAACACGTGTCTAAAATAATCAAGGAGTGAAGGAATCATACTGAGAAGTGGGAAATAATACAAATCATGCAATAATGAAAATATCACATATCAGAACTTGCATGACAAAGCTGAAGGAGTATTTAGAAATTTATATAGGCTGAAGTGCAGATATTCAAAATAAGAACAGCTAAAAAATGAATGAATGTATGACACTTTCACCTCAATACATTAAAAAAACAATAGCCAAATAAAACCAAAGACATAGAACCAGGGAGCAGGGGAGGGGGAGAGGAACAGAAATTAATGAAAATAAAATTTAAGCAAACAGTAGAGGGTATCAGTAAAGCCCGAAGCTTGCTCTTCATAAAAGTCGCCAATAGTGGAAAAATAGAGAGAAGGCACCAATAACAACAATCAAGAAAGAAAAAGAGGTTGTCGAAGGAGAGAGGAGAGCAGATAAAGACAAAACAGAGAGGAGACACTACCAGAAACCATTTTATGCCAATACACTTTTCCAGACATTCTTATTTCTAGGAAACATATAACCTATCAAAACTGATTGACAAAGAAATAAAAATGTTCCCATTTCCCAATGTCGGTCCTAGAGCAACTGGACCCCTATTTAAAAAACCAACTGTGTACACACACATCAAGTTCAAAGACATTAAAGACCTAAAAATGAAGAGAAAAGCTACAAAGCTTTTAAAATAAAATGGAGGGACACCCAGGTGGCTCAGTCTGTTAAATGCCCAACTTGGGCTCAGGGCATGATCTCATGGTTCGTGGGTTCGAGCCCCGCGTGGAGGTCTGTGCTGACAGCTTGGAGCGTGGAGCCTTCTTCAGCTTCTGTGTCTCCCTCTCTTTCTGCTCCTCTGCTGCTCACTCTCTGTTTCTCTCTCTCTCTCTCAAAAATAAATAAACATTAAAAAAAAATTTTTAATGGAGAAAAACGTTGCCATGAGCCCTAGGTGAGGTTAAGCTAAAAGAAAAACCAACACAAAACTGAAGCCTCTGGGACTAGGTCTTCCATGCCTCGTGCAGCCACGTCTGGACCAGAAAAACTGTCTGAGGAACAGCAACCAGCTCCAATAGCACCCAGGCATTGCAAAAGGGCATAAAAACATTTCTGTACAAGAATCCATCGCATTACTTTTTTGTTCTAGCAAGGTCTGCTGAATACATTTGGAAACTTTCCTTGGACTTCTCGCCTGCAGACTCTGGGTTTTGCCTCGCTGGGCAGAAGATCACTTTTCCACACGTAGCTTCCAGCTCCTTTCTTTCTCAAACACGCAGATATTTTCCTTTTGTACTACTTGCTGTAAAAAGTATATAAAATAAACGTCCTTAAGGGAAGACCTAGGTTTATTTGAGTTTTAAAGCATACTTTAAGCTCATCAAAATGTTTTCTGGAAGTGAAAGAGATCATTTGTTTCCGAAATATTTCAAATATGGCTTAATAAGTGTAATTCCATTATAATTATGATTACGTTCATGTGCTTAGTCTGTTTTTACAATCTCTCTAAAAACTATATAAAAACAATTTAACTGATACAATGTGCAAGGTTTAGTGTAGAAAAAAAACTGTTGGCACACTTTGCTTAAAAATTGAGGCACTGTGGGGCACCTGGGTGGCTCGGTTGGTTGAGTCTCTGACTTCAGCTTAGGTCATGATCTCACAGTACATGAGTTCGAGCCCCACATCAGGCTCTGTGCTGACAGCTTAGATCTTGGAGCCTGCTTTGAGTTATGTGTCTCTCTCTCTCTGCGCCTCCCCTGCTCTCATACTCTGTCTCTCTCTATCTCTCAAAAATAAATAAACTTTAAAAAAAAATTGGGGGGGCACTGGATGACTCAGTCAGTTAAGCATCCGACTTCGGCTCAGGTCATGATCTCACAGTCTGTTGGTTCAAGCCCCACATCAGGCTCTATGCTGACAGCTCAGAGACTGGAACCTGCTTCAGATTCTGTGCTCCCTCTCTCTCTGCCCCTCCCCCACTCATGCTGTCTCTGTCTCTCTCAAAAATAAACATTAATAAAAAACTTTTTAATTTTTTAATAAAATAAACTAAAAATTTGAATGATTTTTTTAAGGTTGCTTTAAATCTTGAATAGTATAACTATCAAATAATTTTTTTTAATTTGTATTTTCAGTGTTTTCACATTCAGTGTTTCTCCCTGTAATTCATTCTCCTTTGCCTTCCCGGAGGAAGAGGCACCTGTAAGAATGTTCATATCCTGCCCCCATTTTGTTATAAAATCAAAGACCTGAGTAAACAGTTCTGTGTTTTGCTGAGAGAGAGAGCCGTCATCAGGATCAGACGGCAAAACAAATTTACCAACGAAAAGCAGTTAAGCTCGAAATTCTTGTCAACAACCTTGTGTCTCCTAAAAGAGTCCTTTCCTTTGTGTTTCATACAGTTAGGAAAATGTAGATAGAAGTTCCACGACCTGTCATTATAATAAAATAAACATGACCCCATTTCGTTTTCTCAATTCTGTCCCCAGTCCCTGCCGCGGGACTGAACACTGTGCTCACAAAAACAGACACACCTAAAAATATATTTAGCTGGACTGCACTGGGGCGCCTGGGAGCCTCAGCCGGTTAAGCATCTGACTCTTGATTTCGGCTCAGGTCATGATCTCGCTGTTCACGGGTTCGAGCCCCCTCAATGGGGGGGGCACTGCACCGGCAGGGCGAGCCTGCTCAGGAATGTGTCTCCTGTCTCCCTCTCTCTCTGTCCCTCCCCTGCTTGCTCTCTGTCTCTCAAAAATAAATAAATGTAAAAAAAAAAAAAAAGAATGCTGCAACTAGACTGCATTTATCCCACCTTGTAGGTTCAAGGTGAGATTTCAGATTTTAAAATTGTAGATTACCAAAGTAGGGGTGTAATGATAGCCTGCATTTATGATTATTGATGTGTCTTTTTATAGATTCATTTTTATGTGGAACTACTTATTTTATATGCGTTGATGAGCATAATTGTAATTAGTTGTCTAGCTGGGTAAATGAGTAGCTGACATAATTTATGAGTGTTTCTAATTTTTAGTTCAGAGTTGACATTTTGATATTGACTTGAGTACTTTACATACCTAACTGGATACATTTGATAACTCACATTTACAGTGAAGGATAGAGCTATGGATATTATAAACATAAAGGTAAGCCTTGAGTTTATTCGTTCAATGCTTATTTAAAGTGTAATCAGGGACACCTGGGTAGCTCAGTCGGTTAAGCATCTGACTTCAGCTCAGGTCATGATCTCTTGGGTCGTGGGTTCGAGTCCTGTGTCAGGCTCTGTGCTGACAGCTCAGAGTCTGGAGCCTGCTTTGGATTCTGTGTCTCCTTCTCTCTCTGTGTCTCCCCTGCTTGTACTCTGTCTCTCTCTGTCTCTCAAAAATAAATAAATATTTTTTAAATTTTTTAAATAAATAAATAAATAGACTGTAGTGAGCTTCTCCAGCCTAGAAAGGACTCTCCAGCCTGGAAAGGCATTCCTAAAAATATTTTTTTCTCAATTTAAATTTATTAGAGTTATAAATTAGAAACCTAATATCTTTTAAAACTTTAAGCTTGGGGGTATCTAGGTGGCTCAGTCGCTTAAGCATCTGACTTCGGCTCAAGTCATGATCTTGCAGTTTGTGAGTTCGAATCCCTCATTGGGCTCTGTGCTGACAGCTCCGAGCCTGGAGCCTGCTTCGGATTCCGTCTCTCTCTCTCTCTCTCTCTGCCCGCTTGCACTCTTTCTCTCTCTCTCTCTCAAAAATAAAAATAAGCACTAAAAAAATGTTTAATAAATCTTTAAGCTCAATTTCAAAACTTACTATTTCATTTAGAAACCTAACAAATTTTACATAAAAAATAAGTCACTTAGGTTTGTTCCTTTTTTCATGTTTCAGTGAACATGACCAAATCATCCTTATACATTTAACATTACTTCGAGAATTAATTAAATTCCCTTAGACATTTCAAGGTCTAATAAGTGTAATGTGTCTGGTTCTCTCAAATAGTTCAAGCACCTAAGAAAATGTCTTCGGTTGGGTTCACCAGTCGCACATTCCTTGACAAAACTTCACGTAGGATTTATTAGGGGAAACATTGGTAGGAACTGGAGAATTGGGGACAGAGAGAGAAGGAGGCCAGGTAACAGGACAAGCACAAGCAAACCACCAGGTAGGGCAACTCTGACTCGTCCCTGCACGGCAGTTCTGCAGGTCACGCTTGTAAATTGTCCTAATTAGGGACCCCCGGTGGCTCAGTGGGTGAAGCATCCGACCTCGGCTCAGGTCATGACCTAACAGTATGTGAGTTTGAGCCCCGCGTGCTGACAGTTCAGAACCTGGAGCCTGATTCGGATTCTGTCTCCCCCTCTCTCTGCCCCTCCCCTGCTCTTACTCTCTCTCTCAAAAATAAATAAACATTTAAAATTTTTTTGATTGTCCTAATCAGTAGCCAGAAAGCCGGAGTACTGACTGTATCAAGGGCTGCACCTAGCAAAATGGAAATTCTCAGACACCTCCCAATTTGGTGGCCTGAGGAGAGAAGACTGGGTCCTACCCCTTGAGGGGAAAAGCCTGCCAGGAACCAGAGGACGCCAGAATGGTAAAGGGGTCTGAGGGCACATGGGTGCAGCGCCCCTAAGATCCATCCATGCCTCCCCCAAGGTCGCTCCACAAGCCCTCTGTGCGGTGGCTGGTCACTCCCGAGAAAACAGTGAGTGCAGTGAGCTACGGCTGGTTGGTCCTCAAGCTGTAACAGACTTCCATCTCCCTACTCTACAGTCCACTTGAGATTCCCCTCATTCTAGGCCATCATGTATCTAATGAGCTGCCCAGACCATCACCTCCGAGGACCCTGAGCCCCTGGGTACCATGCCCTTGTCACACCATAGTTGCTACAATTGCCCATTGGCCATTAAAAATCTAGAGCTGTCCCAGTATGTTCTAGATAGACATACTCCTCTCTGCCCCCACTATGTGGCAATAAGCAGACCTCCTCATGATAACCTGTCACTGTATTAACTCCCTCTCTGCCTACTCGCTGCCGTCAGGAGAAGACCAAAAGGACCTTGACCGGGTGGCCCTCACAGCTTTAGGTAGATGGGAAATGTCATTGTGTCTCCTCTCTGCAAACCCTCACCATCCCACCAGACGCAAAGTTGCAAGTGCAGGAAGCACAAATTACCCCAAGCAGGTCACCAAGAGTGATAGTGAGGAGGGCCACTCTTACCCTGGGTTCCCAGGGACGGTGCACATATCACAGCTGTTGGTCCCAAGGTGTGTACTGCACATACCTTGGTCAGCTCAGTGGTGAGGAGAAATCCTCACAGGGGCTAGAGTCTCCATCCTGTGTGAAGAGAAAAGAGCGGAAGATGAGACTGTACATGGACTTGGTGGGTGGTCGGGACCTTGGAAGGGCCCAGATTGGATGACTGGGGGGAAAAGTTTGGGGAAGGGGCTTGGGACATGGTAGAGCATGCCAAGGGGAGCCCTTGGGACCACTGTTGCACCTCGTTAGCTGTCAAGAGCACCCCTGGTGCGAGGCAGTGTTTCACAAGACCCCTTATCAGTAGATTGGGCGTTTTTGTGTGCCCTCAGATAGTGGCGTTGACAGAGACGCTGAGGACAGAAAATTGTACCTGGCGGATATGTCGGTCCTGGTCGTGAAGAAACCACTACTACATACTTCCAAGGTGGAGAGTTCTAATGTAATCAACTTGCCACCAAGTGGCTAATTGGCCTCGTCAGGGGATCTGGGAATCTTGTAGGTGTTTTACCAGACCTGGAGGCCGGTATTAGCTTCTGCTGCTAACAGTCAGTGCAGTAGCTAAATCAGCCTTGGTGAGATTCGCGGTTCTACGCAGGGCCCATACGTCGCCTCGGGCTCTGCCACCAAAGCTGTTCCATTCACCAGCCCTGAACACAGGGGTGTCTGAGGACCGAGGCTGGCTGACATCGGCAGCATGAGGCATGTTATTTGATGGTCATTTGTGCCTCCTCTGTATGGACGCTCTCCGGTGAGTATCAGCCTACGGCACGAAGATCCCCCACACTTTGGATCCCTCCACACGCCTCTTCCCCAAACCTCTGTGCAGAGAGCTGCGTCCAGAGTCCTGACGCACCAGACGTCCCTCAGCTGCTGCTCAGGAGTGCGCATGGATCCTTACTTGTCTCTCCACACGACAAGGAAGCTCTGTGGGGAAGGATTTCCGCTCACCATGAATTCCAGGGCCATATCTGAGCTAGGCTGTACTCCAGCAAGAGTCTCTCTTGGGCTTGCCCCGAGATATGAAGACAACCATCCATGAACCGGGCCCAGACTTTTTTCCTCCATCAGTTGCCCCTATGGAGCCCCTAGGAGGCCATAGGTATAAGCTTGAGAGAAGAATGAGTGCAAGAGTGATAGGTAAGTGATGGGGTCTGGACCCCATTTTGTGTAACTCGTACCCCCTAGACATGCTCATGGTCATGAATTGCTGTTTATGACGTGGTGGGTCTGACAGCCCCCAGCACCCCATTCATCACAGGCAGCTCTGACCACATAACAGCTGACATCCCATTGTCAAATTCTAGGTGCCCAACAGCACAGGGCGATCTTCTTCCAAGGATGGTTAGTTTTCTTCTATAGGTGGCATGGTCTGGCTTCAGTCCCAAAGGTGTCTGTCTGCACAAGGACCTGCTGGCCGCATGGTCCCAGAGGCAGGGCTCCTGGCTCCCAAGCCTGGGCTTCTACAAGGCTCTCTCTCGCTCTGGAGCCTATGCAAGACCGACAGCTTGATGGCAGCACTCCCTATGCAGGTCCTGGCTGTCGGAGAGAAAATCGCCGGGTGCAACACGCCTGGAAATATAAAGGGATTAGAGAGGATATTCCGCCTGCAGCACTAACACCACCTCCCAGAGAAGGCAAATGCTCCCTGAGCTCTTCAGTCATTTTTGTAATTCCGATAAATTGTAATTATACATTTAGTAGATCAAGTTGTCTTAAATGTTTCAATCAGTCAAGATCAGAAAATACTCAAAAAAATTCAAAGATTTTTACCACACCTTGTAAACATATCCTTAGAATGTGAATTTTAGGAGCACCTGGGTGGCTCATAGGTTAGGCATCCAACTTCAGCGAGGCTGAGTCCCGGCTCTGTGCTGAGCGCTCAGAGCCTGGAGCCTGTTCCGATTCTTCCTCTCTTTCTACCCCTCCCCCCTCATACTCTGTCTCTTTCCCTCTCTCTCAAAAATAAACATTTAAAAAATTTAACTGTGAATTTTAGAGGTACCTGGGTGGGTTCATTCAGTTAAGTGTCTGACTCTTGATGTCGGCTCAGGTCATGATCTCATAGTTTGTGCGTCAAGCCCCGTGTTGGACTCTGGGCTGACAGTGCAGAGCCTGCTTGGGAGTCTCTCCCTCTCTCTCTTCCCCTCCCCTGCTCACTTTCTCTCTCTCAAAATGAATAAATAAAATGTGAGTCATTTCTTTATCATCTCTCTCTCTCAAAATACCTTCCTAAGGGAACAGTGACTTGAACAGCTGTGGTTAATTATTTCCGGTGGAACTCCAGACCGTTAGGGGCGCGGCTCTGAGGAGAACCTAACAAAATGCACTCTGGTCATGATGCTCTGAAACCATCATTTATTTGCCAGGTCAACGGACTTTCCTCCACCGGTGTCCTTCAGCCTGGTTTTAAGCAATCACGCAAGTTTCAGTTTCTTGAAACTTAATTCCTTTCCCCAAATGCCCCGTATTTTCTTAGATAATGGGGACTTCCCAAAGTCCCTAGGTTTCACTTCATCTTGCCAATAAAACCTTCTTGCATAATGTCCTGAATTAAGGCCTGGTGTGTGCTCATGTGGTTTGAACTTAATCACTCCCTATTCTATCCTCTTTCCCCCTTATTAGTTTTATGCATTTCATTGGCCACCATTCTTTGACTTTGCTAATACAAAGAAATAAAAAATATCAATGTAATTTCGCTATTATGCCTCAGACTATCTGAAGGCATGTATATATCACATAGGCTGTCATACATGGAATATAGCCAGTCATAATATAATGTTAACACGTCTTGTTAGGAATACTTTAAGAAGGTGACCTCCCTTGGATAAGCACCCAAAGGTTCCCACCTCCTGTCTCCCTTCCTCTCTCCTTCTCCATCCTTCTGTTTCCCCCTACAGTACCAGTTATATCTTGCGGAAGCTCCTGGGGCCCAGGCTGGTAAATACCAGTGTGCAGCCCAACTGTTACTTCTGGGGCTCAAGGGCAATGAGGCTTATTCCCTTTGATCTCCGATACTTCAAAGGAAAGCGTTTTTAAAACTTCTTTCACTGCCATTTTCAGGGCAAGCACAAATGACGCCTAGATAAAAAATACGGATGTCATAAAGGAAAGAAAGACCAAGAAGTCTTCATGTCTTAAGTTATATCTCTCCCTATTGCAGGGACCTCATCGCTCCCAAAGCACCATGGTGACAAGACTCACAGGTCCCGCTGCCTCTCCACTGGGATCATTCTGAGGTGGTCCGGATTCACGAGGTAAGAGTAAGAAATAAAAACAAAGAGCTGAAACTCCAACATGGCCCGATCTTGCTTCTAAGTATTTCCAAGGATCTCTCCTAGGTAGTTTGAATTTGTGGATTGTGCCAAAAGTTATTTTTTATGGATCTGGGACTTATTGGCCATCTGAAACTCCTTGGGGAAACTTGGGACTTTTAGTTTGGTTTGTTCCTCCCTGGCAAAATGTGAAACATTTTGCTGAGTAATCCAAATGTCTCCTGGCCTCACTGCTTGGATATCTACAATGGCAATTAGATAACATTAGCTTCTTTTATTTTTTTTTTTAAGAAATTTTATGGGGTGGCTCAGTCAGTTAAGCATCTGACTTCAGCTCAGGTCATGATCTCACAGTCCGTGGGTTCGAGCCCCAAGTCAGGCTCTGTGCTGACAGCTCAGAGCCTGGAGCCTCCTTCAGATTCTGTGTCTCCCTCTCTCTGCTCCTCCCCCATTCATGCTCTGTCCCTCTCTGTCTCTCAAAAATAAATAAAAGTTAAAAAAATTTTTTTAATAAATTTTAAAAGCATTTATTTTTTTCTTTTTAATTTAGAATGCACATGACCGGGGAGGGGCAGAGAGAGGGGGAGAGAGAGAATCCTAAGCAGGCTCCTTGCTGTCAGCGTGGAGCCCAACACTGGGCTCAATCTCACTACAACGTGAGCTCATGACCTGAGCCAACATCAAGAGCCAGACCCTTAACCCATGAGCCACCCAGGTGCCCAAACATTCACTTCTAAGGCCCAAATTATTGTAATACCTACCGCCTTTTACTAGGTTTCCTTCTATAGGTATTTTGAAAATGTACAAAGAATAATAACATGTCCCCACAAATCTATCTGGTTTAAAGCTTGCTACCTTCACTGGCAATCTGACTTGGATTACTGTGTCCTTCTTCCCTGCAGATTACTTCCTGTCAAGCCTGTACCTGCTTCCCTAGCTGTGGCTATTCTCCCACAATGCACTTTACTCCAGGATGGGTACAGACCTTCCCGAATATCTCACAGTGAGGGATGAGACGTGACGTATACGTTTAACAAGGTATCTCCAGAAACAAATGACAGAAACTCCTATTAAAACTGACAATCCAGAGGCTCCTGGGTGGCTCAGTCGGTCAGTTAACCATCCAACTTTGGCTCAGGTCATGATCTCACAGTTCCCGAGTTCAAGCCCCACATATGGCCCTGTGCTGACAGCTCCAAGCCTGGAGCCTGCTTCAAATTCTGTGTGTGTGTGTGTGTGTGTGTGTGTCTGCCCCTCCTCCACTCCCACTCTATATCTCTCAAAAACAAAAACAAAAACCCTGACAATCCAAAAAGGGAGTTTATTGCTTCACAGAACTGAAAAACTAGAGGCGTAGTCTTAGTTTGGGCGTGGCTATATTCAGAGGCTCAAAAATATCCTCAGGATTCAAACTTCCCTTCTTGACTGTTTTGTCCTGTGCACTTTAATCTCCAGCGGGAGGCCCCCAGCAGCCTCCAGACGTGTTTATCCCAGTTTTGAGAGGATGCCTTTTTCAAAGGAGGGCTGGCAAATTCTAAGGCTGGTTCTGATTGGCCCAGCTTGGGTCATATGCTCAGCCAGGAGCCAATCACTGTTGTCAAGGATGCACAGCACTCTCACTGGCCGGGTCTGTGTCACATGTCCAGCCCTGAAGCTGGGAGATGGGGACAGCCTTGTCTGAAACCCATGGAATATGTGGGGAACCCAACTGCCTGAAGAAAATAGAAGGTGCTATTCCCAGAAAAGGGCAAAATGAATATTGAGAAGGCAAAACAACAGACGTCCACTACCCTTGGGGATCATAGAAGGGAACGTCATCCTACAAATGGCTGCTTTCAGAATTTAGAGGCACAGATCAGCCCACATGCATTAGACTCAGGCCCATGAGACTCAGGGAAAGGCCGATTCTGCATGCCATCCTATCCCAGGATTAACCTCTTCCCGGATCAGCTGGATCAGTATTCCCACAATACCCACTCCTTTCAGGGAAAATTCAAGTCCTGCCCACGGTGTGATCTGGCCATGGGATTCCAGTAAGACAGTCATCCACAAACTTTAGATTTCCCAACATCTGATTTATTCAGCCTGAAATAACACCAGGAATGGGGCACAGCATTTCAGGCCACGTGGGGCTTAGCCAAGGCAAGTCTAGCACCTTTTCACCAAATGAAAATTAGGCTTATATGTCTTTTCCTTTCTCCAAAGCTATGTGATCAGCTGCTCCACAAGTAAGCCACCTTACCCGAAGAACAAGCAGTAAGTTACTGGTCGGGAACTGTCTAGATTAAGTTGTGGATAATTCGGGGCGAGGGGGAGAGGATTTCACTCGAATCACTTAGCAGTTAAGAACTCAAGAAACATTAGATATCTCTAGGTTTTCTCAAGGACAATGAAAATGTTCGTTCTGGGCAGGGGTTACTGCGATGGTAGACTCACCCGGGCAATGTTGAGGGTGGAAAAGGCCTCCAGTCGGGAGAATGGGAGGGAGAGGCCGAAGTGGCCCTAGAGGATGGCAGGAGAGAGATGGAGCAGGCCATTGCTCTCCCTTCGGAACCCCTGGGAGCTGCGTCAGCCCGGAGGCCCACTGCCCTCCAATACGGCAAGGAATCCCACACGGAAAGGTCCAAAACTGCCTCTTGAAACTTTGTACCTCTCTTTGGGGGTTTCTGAGCCAGGGGTCACTATCCTAGGGACCACTGCACCTTGCTTCTGAAATCGATTCCTAGACTTTATAAAGTCACCAGGATAAGCAAGTGACCATAAACATGTGTAGTAGTTCACCCGAGACAAAGATCAAAGGTATATATAATCGATGAGAAAAGGAAATGTTTCAGGTGGTAAGAAGTAAGGACTATTCCTAAGTATGTTTTGATTTTTTTTTTATTTAAATTCTTAAAATTTACTTCCAAGTTAGTTAGCATATAGTGCAACAATGATTTCAGGAGTGATTCCTTAATGCCCCTCACCCATTTAGCCCATCTCTCTCCCACAACCCCTCCAGTAACCCTCTGTTGCTTCTCCATATATAAGAGTCTCTTATGTTTTTGTCCCCTTCCCTGTTTTTGTATTATTTTTTTCTTCCCTTCCCTTCATCTGTTCATCTGTTTTGTCTCTTAAAATCCTCATACGAGTGAAGTCATATGATATTTGTCTTTCCCTGATTGGCTAATGTTGCTTAGCATAACACCCCCTAGTTCCAACCACGTAGTTTCAAGTGGCAAAATTTCATTCTTTTTGATTGCCGAGTAATAATACTCCATTGTATATATGTACCACATCTTCTTTCTCCATTCATCCATCAATGAGCATTTGGGCTCTTTTCATACTTTGGCTATTGTTGATAGTGCTGCTATAAACATTGGGGTGCATGTGTCCCTTCATAACAGCATGCCTGTATCCCTTGGATAAATCCCTACTAGTGCGATTGCCGGGTCGTGGGGTAGTTCTATTTTTAATTTTCTGAGGACCCTCCCCACTGCTCTCCGAAGCGGCGGCACCAGTGTGCGCTCCCACCAGCCGTGCGGAAGGGATCCTCTTTGTCCGCATCCGCGCCCACATCTGTTGTTGCCTGAGTTGTTAATGTTCGCCACTCTGACGGGTGTGAGGTGGTGTCTCATTGTGGTTTTAATTTGTATTTCCCTGATGATGAGTGACGTTGAGCATCATATCATGTGTCGGTTGGCCATCCAGATGTCCTCTTTGGAAAAGTGTCTGGTCATGTCTTTAGCCCATTTCCTCACTGGATTATTTGGTTTTTGGGTATTGAGTTTGATAAGTTCTTTATAGATTTTGGATACTGTCTTTATTCCACAGAGCCTGGAGCCTTCTTCCGATTCTGTGTCTCCCTCCCTCTCTGCTTCTCCCCTGCTTGTGCTCTGTCTCTCAACAATAAATAAATGCTTAAAAATTTTTTTAAACAATTACAGCGTGAATATTAACTAGTTACTAATTTAGGCAAAGAACCTGTTTTAGAGTAACAGTGAAGCTCACACTGTCACAGAGTCATCTACTGTTGGTCACAACACTTACTATAACCCTGGTTTTCCCCATTCTGCTTTACTTTTTTAATAAAAAATTCTTTTTAATGTTCATTTATTTTTGAGACAGAGAGAGCATGAGCGGGAGTCAGAGGCTTAACCAACAGCCACCCAGGGGCCCCTTCCCCATTCTGCTCTAAAGGGAAACCTCAAACTCTCCCTTTCATGAACAAAAGTTTGTCATTTGGCAGTCCAGAATTTTCCAATGATCATGTTCCTTAAAATTAAATTGTATCAAAGATAAACATTAAAATTTTTTTAAATTATTTTCTTAAAAATTGCAGTTTCGCTTTTCTTAGAGTCAAAGCTTTCAAAACGTTCTCACAGGGAATGATTGCCCTCCACAACTCCTCCAATTAGCAGGTGTCTTGGCATCTCTGCTCCCTCGGGGCCCTCTGGGCTCTGAGAGTCTGGTTCTCTGCTGGGGGAGTTACTTCCAACCCTGTCTCTCGCCCACAGCTTTGGTTCTCTGCATGTTCACGGCACGGGGAACTCAAGCACATGCCATGAGTAAGGCCATTTACTGCCCAGTTTCTACCACAACTACCGAGATCTGATTAATTCAAGGGATTTAAGGTGCACTTTTCACCAGTAAGCCAGCCATTGTTCAGATATTTAAATTTCACAGACAGAATCAATGGCCTGGTGAGGGCATTGTTGCTTCGCAGGAGAGCTGGGCCATCTGTCTCAAGCTGACACTCTCAGGCATTTTACAGGACAGGATTCCGGGGTCTCTTTGTGGATTTCAGGATAAAGTCCTCCAGTAGGGGCTGCATGACTCAACCAAGTTTCGGTTCCTCATAATGTGCCCAGATGGGGCCCCGGCTAATGAGACTGCATGTCACAGCAATGAGAAGATCATCTAGTATAAAAACTGACTCAAAGTGAAGGACAGCGTCCCCGGGCACAGATTCCACAGTGGAAGAAAAATCCAGATCTCCGTTCTAGAAGCAGAGGGTTTTAATTTTCCCTCAGAGGTCTTAGCAGTCCCCCCTCTCGGTTATGACCTCAGGAAATCTCAGTGCCGATGGACCAATCAGAGAAATGCCCAGATACTCCCTGGATCCAACTTGGGTCATTAGCCCAGGTGCTAATCAGGTTCCAGGAAGAGCCTTAGGTATCCCATAATTCCCCAAGGCGCATCTGCAAACTCGCTTTAGTAACAACTCTGCCATCAGAATGGGTCTGCTTCTTTCTAGGCGTCTCTTGTAATGTTAACTTTTTGGGCACTGCCCGGAAATTCTAACATTTCTACCATTTCGACTCACCCTAAGGGATTAAATTACACTACATGAACTTCCTGCCAAACAAACAGCATTTCAACTGGTAACTTAGGGAAAAAAAGATTTTCAATCAATAGGCTAAGCCCATCCCTGGTGATTTATGAAACTGTCAGTCTGGGTGGAGATTCTTCCATTAATTCCTCATGATTATAAGAGCAACGATGGAAGGAAAACCATTCGATCATGTGACAATTCCAACTTGTAAATCTTACAGTATCTTTGCATCTGTGATGTGATGCTACGCTGAAAATGTAACTCACCTAATCTAAATGAGACTTTTCAGGATGGAAGTCCCGATATTTTATTTTTGCCTCTTGGTGGTTCAAACTCTCAACCACTTTTTCTTTCAAAAAAAAAAAAAAAGAGTTTCTCATTATGACCCGAGACATTAATTCTCATTTTAGAGGTTTTGGATCATTTCCTCTAGGTGTTAATCAGTACTGGCCATATGGTGAGGGTGAGGTAATTCATTATTACTTTACAATGAACGCCCTTAATTACATTTTCAGTAGTAATATTAGTCCTTCTGTTTATTTGAGTTTCTAAGAGCTGCAGGCAGCGGGATCTGAATTGCACCGAGGCAAGCCCCAGCTGACTGTCTGCAGGCTCACATTAGGATTCTAATATGCGGAGACAAGAGCAGGTGGGGATAATGAGGGCCAAGGAGGCTGCCCATTATCCGGCCCAACTGGCCCCTCTTTCACCTCCAGTTTGCTGCAGGCATTTTGTACTTAGCTGTGACCTCACTCACAGTCATGCCAATCTGGTGGTCAGGAGAGAGGCACCCATCCTGTTTCTGAATCCTCCAGCTGCCTCTGGGCATAGGTATGACTCGATTTCAGTGATTGGTGGTGGATTGTTGCGCCTCTTTGAGAGCAGCTGGGAAAGGTCATTACTATCCCAGAATGCAAGTGGGAGCTCACACGCCTGAGCCTTGAAGAGTGTCCCTGGGGTTTTCCTGGTCCTGAATGGGATTGGGAAGAGCTCTTGCCTGACGGGCAGAGGCACCGGAGGGATCTCCGCCTGGGGGCCAGGGCAGTTGCTGCTTGGGTCTCCTGCAGTGGCCAGGAGGTGCGCGTCAGCCTGTCGCACAAGACCCAAGGTAAGTTTATGGTTCTAAGATGGACCGACTGCTGTTTTAGCCAGTATCATACAGTGAATCCGTTCATTTATCCACCGGGCTGTGGTTGTCAACTGTGTGTCTGGGCACTGGGCTAAAGGACATTTAAGAGAACAGGGACCTGTTCGCTGCCCTAAAGAGACTGGAATCTCCTCTTGGAAAATAGTTCTCACAAAGCCACCCACTCGGTAGTCTTTCGTTTAACCCCTGAGTCATTGGTGACTTGAAATTTTCCAGCGTGAAGACTGTTTATTTGCACCCGCGAAGGTAGAAGGGGTCCTGTGCTGTCTTCTCTGTCCAGGAACCAGGGCTTGACTCCCAGATGAGATCCCGCTCTGGGCAGCAGTCGGTAGCAAACCTCCATCTTGTTTACCCCTGGGCGCAGGGCCAAGCGCCTTCCGGACACCAGCCCTGCGCGTCTTCCAGATTTCCTTGCGAGGGCCCCTTAGTCCCTCTATGTAAAGACCCAGACTTCGACTCATTGCTTACCTTTATTTTTTTATTGGTTTTTTTTAGGTTTTTTGTTTGTTTGTGTTTATTTTGAGAGAGAGAGAGAGAGAGAGAGAGAGAGAGAGAGAGGGAGGGGCAGAGAGAAAGAGAGTCTCTGCAACTAGGCTCTGCACGGTCAGCACAGATCCCAATGTGGGGCTTGAACTGACCTGAGCGGAAATCAAGAGTCTGGATGCTTAACCAACTGAGCCACCCAGGCACCCCTGCCTCATTGCTTACCTCTGACCCCTCTCACCTCCTCTCCCAGGCTTTGCCATGCCTCACTCCCCAGACCTCTCCCTGCTGCTAGTCATGCATTTTTGGAACAAGGATTAGCCCTCTCTGGATTTGTCTTGAACTCAAGTGTCCAGTTCCACCGGGACCACAGGCTTTGTCATGTAGCTTCCTGCCATGAATTTGCTTTCATCCCATTTTCCAGATATTGGCTCTTTGCAGTCCCCTGCACTCCATGGCATATTGCCCAAAATGGACACATGCCACAGTCCCAGAGTATCTTCTGGCAGAAGAAAAGAAGAAGAAAACACCTCCTAGGTCAGGGCTATTTTGATATGAACTAATGAAATTAGTCTTTGAATTCTGAATATGAATGATAATTAAATGACATAAGTGTGTTAAAAAAAAATAAAAGATGAGAGAAGCAGGTGCCTGGCTGGCTAGGTCAGAGGAGCAGGTGACTCTTGATTGCAGGGTCATGCGTTTCAGCCCCACTTTGGGTGTAGACATTACTTAAATAAATATTTTAAAAACTAAATAAAATAATGTTTTTTAAAAAGAGGAGAAAAGATTGTGCCTGCCCAATCCCACCCATCTTTTGAAAGAGGATGGATGGAGTATGTGGTGGAGATCTGATTGGAAATCTAATTAGATCGCGGACATCCACATCACAGTCTTAACAGTGGTTGTCTCTGTCTGGCCCTGTGGCTTCTATAAGACTTTGCCGAAATTTAGATTAGTCTGAATTTTTCAAGTAAAAGAATATAAATACAATCAACCCTGAAATAACACGGGTTTGAACTGTGCACGTCCACTTAGATGCAGGATTTTTTCAACAAATACACTGCAGCACAGTAAATGTATTTTCTCTTCCTTATGATTTTCTCAATAACGTTTTCTTTTTTCCAGCTTATTTTATTGTAAGAATATAATACATACACGAAATATGTGTTAGTTGACTGTTTATACTATGAGTAAGGCTTCCCTTCAACAGTAGGCTGGTAGTAGTCTTGAGAGGGTCAAACATTACGTGCAGATTTTGACTGCATAGAGCACCAGTGCCCCAGCCGTGTCGTTCAGGCCTCAACTGTGTATAAGTAGGGGTGTGTGTGTGTGTGTGTGTGTGTGTGTGTGTGTGTGTGTGTTGCATGCATAATAAGATTTTTTAAATTACCGTTTATTTAAAATGTTAATTAGGGGCACCTGGGTGACTCCGTGGGTTCAGACTCTGACTTAGGCTCAGGTCCTGATCTCACATTCGTGGGTTCAAGCCCTGTGTCAGGCTCTATGCTGACAGCTCAGAACCTGGAGCCTGTTTCAGATTCTGTGTCTCCCTCTCTCTCTGCCCCTCCCCTGCTCATGCTATAAATGTTTAAATAAACATTTTAAAAATTTTTTGTTTAAACAACAAACATTAAGAAAACTGGGAAATGTTAATTTTTTTTAAGTTTATTTCTTTATTTTGAGAGAGAGAGAGGGAGGGAGACCGAGAATCCCAAGCAGGCCTCATACTGTGGGCACGGAGCCTGATGCAGGGCATTAGCACTAACAGTGAGATCATGACCTGAGCCGAAGTTGAACGTTTAACCCACTGAGCCACCCAGGTGTTAATTTAAAGTCAGGACAATTCAAAGTGCTTCTCCTCTGACTTGGCATCTGACACATTTGGAGAAGGCTGTGCATGAAGCTAGTGTGAGGATGAAGAGCCTGTTTGGAGGGGAAGATAAAAGGGAAAGTCCAGGACCGAGTGGAAAGGGACAGAGCCAAGAGGGATATTGATTGGAAAGGAAGTAAGAGGAAAAACTGTGCCAACTTCCTGCTAAGGGCAAGTTGGCACCTAAGTGCAAAGCAGTATAGTTCTCGCTCGATTTGCTTGGCAGAATGTGGGTAAGAATTTGTAGGAGACACACTTGCAATCCATTTGCGTGGTTTAGGGAAAATGCGATGAAATCTGATCTCTCCTTAGAGACTGAGATTTGCTGTGATCGCCATAGATCATTTGTCTTCTACTCAAAGAATGACAAATGTCACTCCCATCTATGTGCCACGACAGGGAGGAGAAAGGACACTGCCAGCTCCAGACGCTGCCTGGCCCCGGGACTCACTGGGGGGCTCCAGCAGGAGGGCCAGACAAGTCCCGGCCACATAACCATCACTAGTCAGGTTTCCAGACTTAGTTCCTGAACATTCATCAGGTCACTTCTGTTTGGCTGCTTGCTTGCCACTTTTTTCAATATTCTTGACTTCTTTACCTTCTTTTAGCCTTAAAGCTGTTTAGATCCAGTATTACAAAAGGAGGCTTTGGCTTAACTAGGTCGTGACCATCCAAATCTTATCTTTCCACAATTTAATGAAAATACCGGCAAGACTTAGCAACCGCGAAATTACAATGGGATATGTGCAACTTAACATTTTTTTCCCAAATAGATTTTGTGCTCACATAAAACATTCCAGAGTTATAATCGTTATAACAATATGTAGGCTTTTCATATTGGCTGGTCTCACTTAGCAACCTGCTTTGACTTCCCCTCCATGTCTTTTCACAGCTGCCTGGCTCGCCTCTGTTCAGAGCTGAGTAGTATTCCATTATCTGAGATGCCATGGCAATTTATCCGTTCACTTCCTAGAGGACACGTCAGTTGCTTCCGAGTTGTGGCCGTTGTGAAGCTACTCTAAAGCTACTCTAAAGATCCGTGTGCAGGTCTTGGTGTGGACATAAATTTTCGACCGACTTGGATAAATACCAAATAGCATCATTGCTGGGTTGTATGAATGAAAATAAAATATCTGTTTTACAGAAAGTGCTCAGCCGAAATTAAAATATAAAGACTTCCTAAATGTGTTTTTAAATGTTTCAGACAGAAAGACCTAAAATAACAAAACAAGAATCTTTATACCCACTACCCAGCATACTAGACTGCTGATTCCTAATCTCTCTCCCCATGGAGCAACTGTTCTCTTAGGTTTCTTGTTGATCCTTCCCTTGGACTTCTTATGCTTTGACTACTTATGTACGTATTCCTAAACAACACGTAACGTTTTCTGCATGTTTTTAACTTTATAAAGCGGTATTACAGAGACATGTAATCTTTTCCCAACCTGTCTTCCTCCCCCCACTAGTGCAAGGCCTATAAAACTCATCCATATTGAGAAGTGCAATTCTCAGTTACTGACTTTCATTGCTGTGTTGTGTTCCTTCATGTAAACAAACCACCGTCTGGTTTTCCATTCTCTTGTTGTTGAACATGAAGGTTCCTCCCAGACTCCTGCCACTACAGACACTGCCGTTACAGACATTCTGGTACATGACTTTTGGGGCACGTTGGCAAGACTTTCTCTGGGGCAGCACTACTCAAAGCACGGTCCGAGAACTGTGTGTTTCTGGTACACCCATGCCTTGCTTCCTTCATCAAGAAAGTCTTACGGTGAAACCAATTTAAGCTATGCTAAATAGCGTGCTTTGTGATAAAGTTGATTTGTGATGTACGAGTCAAAGCACAATTCTGCGGAATTGGCTCTCTGAATACCACCGCTCACGGGCTTTGGTGGTGAATGGTCTGCTCTGTAATCATGGCAAACTGTTGCCCAGAGCTTAATACCCACCAGCAAAGTATGAATTCCCATGAACCTGAAAGACTAAAATATGTCTACCTCAAACATTTGCCCCAGGGCCTAGGGCAAGAATCCAAATGGAAGCCCACATATCGTACGTCTAAATATTTGTAAGTTATATTATCAAATTGCTAAATAACTCCTATTACCCAACTTGACAATTCTGCTTTCATAGCAATCTAGGTCCAATGCAAATTTTGAATTCTTGAAGTCCTTAAATTTCAGTTGGTAGTGTGGGTGGTTAGGGAGAGCTGGCCCCTGGCCTGCAGCCCAACCTTCCCCTCTCCCCATCCCTGCACCATCTTGCACCTCAAAGGGCCCCCTACACATGTGTATAGACACGCCCTCTCCAATCCCACAAGCAGCCATCCCTTGGCCACCTTGGGAGAATAGGCCTGTGTGCGGGAAAGATCTCACTCCAAGCCTGGAAGTAAACTCAACAGAGCTTGGACAAGGACTCCTCAGCCCTCCTCGTTGGTCTAGCAGAAGGGGACAGCCTCCAGTGGATGCATCCCTCTGGGCTCTGGGTGCCCCAGGCCATCTGGGGAGGGGCAGAGCCAGAGAGGGGGAGGGTTGGGCCCTCCAAATCAGGGTCACAGTAGGGGCCCCTCTTGCCAGGATATGAGCACAATACCAGAATCTGGTACTTTCAAGAAGGTTTTTAAGTTGTTCAGTGTTCTGTTGTTTCTAGTGCTCGTTAGGAAAAATATCTCTGATACACCTGCCTTCGTTTTCCCTTTTTAATTCTTTATTTTGTCTCTGTTCATCGTTTGTGTTTTCTGATCAATCTTGCCCGAGTTCTATCTTCTTAAATTTTTCAGAGGACCATGTTTTGTTCATCTCCCTTGGGTTGCTGCTTCCTCCCCCCGCCCCATTGACTTCCAAAACCCCAAAAAGATTGCTTTGTAGGTTCATTTTACTTAAAGTTACATGTTGCCTGATAAACTGATTTTGAGCTAAAAATTTTCCTCTCACTTCTGCTTTGGCAGTTTTCTACAAACTTTGACAATGTTTTCACCTAATTCTATATATTCCTTATTTTTATGATTTCTGAGTCCTTTTCAAACCCCTGATTCCTTAATAGCATGCTGTTTTCCAAGTAAGTAGGCCTCTTTAAGCCATCCATTGGTTATTCCTTTTTAATTTTACTGCAATTCGGCTAGAAAACATTCTGTTGGCTATTGATTCTTTGAAATGTATTATGGCTTTCTTTAGATCTTATCATGTGACTTAGACAAATTCCTAGAAAAATTCAGCTTCCTCAAGGAGGACTTGGAAGGGACAGGCAGCTTCTGAACAGTGAAAAAAGAAAACTAGCAGGGCGCCTGAATGGCTCAGTCAATAAAGCATCCAACTTCAGCTCAGGTCACGATCTCACGTTGGTGAGTTCAAGTCCCGCGTTGGGCTCTGTGCTGAACGCTAGCTCAGAGCCTGGAGCCTACTTCAGATTCTGTGTCTCCTTCTCTCTCTGACCCTCCCTGCTCACGCTCTGTCTCACTCTATCTCTCAAAAAATAAATAAATGTAAAAACAAAATTTGTTTAATAAAAAAGAAAGAAAAAAAAACTAGCAATGGAAATTAAAGGTCCAGCAAAAACAAAGGAGTCCTATAATCAAAGATACGTTGACCTTCCCCAGCACCAAAATGTAGGAGTCATTTACTTTCTTTTACCTTTTTTAATGTTTATTTTAGTTTTGAGAGAGAGAGAGAGAGAGAGAGAGACAGCACAAGTAAGGGAGGGGCTAAAAGAGAGGGAGACACGGAATCCAAAATAGGCCCCAGGCTCCAAGCTGTCGGCGCAGAGCCTGACGCAAGGCTCAAACCCACGAACCATGAGATCATGACCCGAGCCGAAGTCAGATGCGCCACCCCGTCATTTACTTTTGTTAATTATTTTTTTAAAGATGTCAGCTCTTTTTTGTTTATGTTTATTTTGGGGAGAGAGAGGATGCATGGGGCAGGGGCAGAGAGAGAGAATCTGAAGCAGGCTCCATGCTGTCAGCACAGAGCCCACAACATAGTGCTCGAACCCATGAACCGTGAGATCATTCCCTGAGCCCAAGTTGGATGCTCAATGGACTGCACCACTTAGGCACCCCAGGAGTCATTTATTAAAGAACCCACACTTTGCTGTACCAACAAAGAGCCTTCCTGGACTAAAGAAGCTAGTAAGCCACTCGACCCCTCCCTCGTGCCTTGGACACGTGTGCTACTGCTGATCCAGAAAAACCCAAGACCCTTACATGCACAGAAAGAGGCAGACAAACTCCATACAAAGCTACTATGAGAAGAGCACAGTTGAATCCAAATTTGCCAATTAAAAAAAAAAAAGGAAACGAGAAAATTGTGACACACTTCAACATGAGTTAAATATAGCAAATCAAGTAGCAGTAACTGTGACAGAACACGGTAAATAAGAATCTCTGGACAGAGAGACAAAAAGGGTGAGGGAAACCATGTAACTCGGAAAAACAGTGACGAAAGATCAACTCATAAAATAAGACTAAATTTCAAGGTGTTCAAAGGAAAACAGGAAAATGAAAGCATCCAAAAGAATGGGCTTGGGGCCCCTGGGTGGCTCAGTCGGTTAAGCATCCGGCTTCGGCTCAGGTCATGATCTCATGGTTTGTGGGTTCGAGCCCCGCGTCAGGCTCTGTGCTAGCAGCTAGCTCAGAGCCTAGAGCCTGCTTCGGATTCTGTGTCTCCCTTTCTCTCTCTGACCCTCTCCTGCGCGCAGTCTCTGTCTCTCAAAAAAATAAATACATAAACATTAAAAAAACATTAAAAACAAAAAACAAAAGAATGAGCTGCAGAGACTTCATCTGGCTATGCCAGAGCATGGATACAAGCTGGGGGGGGAGGGGAGAGAGAACACGGGTGGAGAAGGGGCAAAGAGAGAGGGAGAGAAAGAATCCCAAGCAGACTTCGCACTGCCTACTACCCGTGCGGAGTCCAATGTGGGGCTCAAACCAAAACAGCGAGATCATGACCTGAGCTGAAATCAATAGTTGGACACTCAATCCACTGAGCCGCCCAGGCATCCTTGAGGGTTCAGTTCTGTGAAACTGTAGGACTCTCAAAAGAGATCAGATCTTTCCTGCTTGATTTAAATTTTTTTAGTGAGTACCTATTTTTGAGAGAGACACAGAGAGAGACAGAGCACAAGTGGGGGAGGGGCAGAGATCAAGGGAGACACAGAATCTGAAGCAGGCTCCAGGCTCTGAGCTGTCCGCACCAACCACCCAGGTGCCTCCTTCTGTTTTTAAATATTTTCTAATGTTTATTTATTTGGGGGGGGGGGCAGAGAGACCTGTTTGATTTTAAGCAGTAAATGCTCATTGTCTGACTGACCAGGACACCACAGCCTTCAGATAAATATAACTTAGAGAAATCTGCTTTTAGTTTTGGAGCACTCATTATTTTGACCAGACTTTAAAAAATAATCCTGCAGGATATTTCCACTTAGCAACCATCAATAAATGTACCTTTTGTCCGTGGCCTTGTGAAAGTGAGTCTGCTTTGAAAAGGTTTCTTTAATAGTGCCCTGGTGAACCTTGAACTTCCTGTCTTATTCCTATACTCTTTCCCATTCTGAATGCATTGTTTCTCTCCCTTTTTTCCTGGCTCCAAACCCCTTCATTCTTCCCCTCTCCTAAAAATTATTGATGAGTTTTTTTAACAATTCTTCAACCACAGGTGCCCCCAGTAAACTGCCCTTCAGTTCTGGCCTCTACTTCCAATGCGTTATCTCCCATCCCCTCAGACTCCAGTGAAAAGGTTTTTATCCATTCCTACTTAATGAGATAGGCGGAGGAAAATAAGCTCGTTCTCCCCAGAAATCCAGGTGATGGGAAACTATGAATAAAGTAACCAGGACACATGTCCTTACCTGGCTCTCTCCCCTTCCCTACGGAATGCCTCCAATAATCACTCCATGTGGACTGAAATGTACACAGAGCTGCTTTGACTTTCCATCTAGGTTGCAAAGAAAGGCAAAAGAAATCTCAGTGTGCAGTTGGCCTGTCAATTTATGACATAAATGGCTCTATTTCCTGCCTGTTATAAGCATCGAATCCTGCTAAGAGTGCAGCGTAGAAGGCTCCTTAGGTAAACATGCCTTCGCTTTGGCAAACTCGGTTGTGATCTGCCCTAGTTCAGAGCTTAAGGGCTCAGCACTCATTCTTACCTTGAACAAGCAGGGTTTTTTGTATGTATAGAAAACAAAACATCTTGAAAATTTTGGAGTCACTATTAAAAAAAAAAAAAAAAGGAAGGTCCAACGTAATGGGTGACGTGCAAGAGGCTGCAGATGAACAGGACGCTAGAATGAATGGAGAGCAAACCCTCGGCCCCGGAGGCTACGTGCCATGCCGTAGATGATCTATGAAGTTCAAGCTTGACAGGGTCTCTCTGGTGTAAACCGGTCTTCCCCTTCTGGGCAAGGGCGGGTGTAAACATTGAGAGTGCTATTCACTAATCCTTGGGCTTCTGTAACAGAAGACGTCCACGTATGTGTCTGCTTTCAGATACAGAGGAACAGAAAACCCCGCTCACAAATCTTTCCAAACAAGGAGATATATTCATCCACAGAAGAAGTTCAGAGATAAAGGCCGGCTGCCAGTGGCCCTCAATGATGTTAGCAAGGGCCCAGTTCTTTTCAAATCCCTGCTCTGCAGCCCACACTGACATCATCATCTTCGAACTGGGTCTTCTCCTCCTCATTATAACGTGGCTGCCAGGAGGAACTGGGGCTTCTCTCTAAAGAGGAAGGAAGGACTCCCCTGGACGTCACAAGCAACCTCTCTCCAAGGTTCTGTAGCCAGGACTTGGTCACCTGTCCATTCCTAAACCAGTTCCTGGAGCGAGGAAATGCATTTCCCTTAAATTATTCTAGCCCAGGGCTGGTCCCCGCTCTGGCGTTTGGCTGTGTGGGAGATAAAGGAGGCTTTGAGCAAACTCAGGGCTCTGTTACAGGAAGAGGGAGTGATGCCACTTAGGCCACCGACAGAGTCCCCTGCCTAGAGACTGAGTCTTCCCTGAGTAGGAGCATAAATATGGCTACGTCACAAATGGAAAGATAAGCAGGACTCTTCCAACTAGCAGGTTCCGAGAAGCCTGGATAATTCCTCATCCTAAATCCATACCTTCATCAAGTATTAGCCAAGGTGCTGTGTGATATCAGGGCCCTGTGTGGGTCCCGCAGAGATAGGAAGGTGAATAAAAATGGTTCTGCCTCAAGAGTTTATTAAACAATGAGAACCCTATGATATAATATGTTTGTAAGCAACAATACAAGTTAGAATCACTTTGTGGACAGTTCAGTCCCTAAGAGATCACCGCTCAGAAAATTATGAGGAACAAGAGAAAAAGGAAGGTGGGATCTGAATTATTCATAGTACTCAGATATGAAAGCTACCATCCATCAGTAAATGAATGGATAAAGAAGATGTGTGTACACACACATACACACACACACACACACACACATCACACACAACTGGAATGTTACTCAGCCATATCAAAGAAAGAAGGGAAATCTTGCCGTTTGTAACAACATGGAGAGACCTAGAAAGTATTATCCTAAGTGAAATAAGTCAGACAGAGAAAGACAAATACCATATGATTTCACTTCCATGTGGAGTCGAGAAAACAAATAAATGAACAAAAACAAAACAGACTCTTAAGTACAGAGAACAAAGTGGTGGCTGTCTGAGGGGAGCTGGGAAGGGGGGTAGGATGAAATAGATAAGGCGGATTAAGAGATACAAACTTCTGTTAAATAAGTCACGGAGATGAAAAGTACAGGGAATATAGTCAATATCCTCATAACATTATATGGTAACAGCTTGTGATTACATTTACCATAGGGAGCATAGTATAATATATAGAATTGTCATATCACCATGTGGTACACACGATAACTAATATACCATTGTATGGCAATTTAATTCAATTCAATGTTTAAAAAAACATAGAAAGTGGCTTCTGAGTTGAGGATTGTGAGGTAGCAGATTTTACACACGAAGGCGTGGGGGACAGGGATTCCTGGGCAAAGGGAGGGAAGCAGGGGGAGGAAGTTAAAAGACCAGATGAAGGAGTCACTTGTTTTTTCTTTCTTTTGTTCTTTTTTTTATTTTAGAGAGAGAGAATGCACGCATGTGCACACATGAGCAGGAGAGAGGCACAGAGGGAGAGAGAGAATCTTAAGCAGGTTCCATGCCTGACATGGGGCTTGATCTCAGGGTCATGCTGTTCAACCGACTGAGCCACCCAGGCTTCTCACAAGGATGCTTATGAAAGAGCCCCAAGGCCAAGTCAGTGGAGCGTGACCACAGGTCTCTTCCAAGGTGCTGGCTGAGTCTAAGAGAACACAAGCCACGTGATGAAACAGCGCGGCAGACGAGGGGCGAACTGGAGGTGGGGGTGGGGTGGGGGGTCACGTGATGAAGCAGACAGCCTGGGGCAGAAGGGGCAACACGTGATGAAGCAGCGTAAAGCAAGGGGGGGGGGGCAAGCAGGAGGTCCAGGGGTGACGATGCTGGGACTGGGGAGGGACAGTGCAGGCCATATAGCTCCTGCCACCACATCGCTTCCGCGGGTGCCTCCTCACCTGGCTGGCAGGGCAGGTCCCTGCCGGTTCTACCCACAACTGAGTGATTCTCTTTTTGAGCTGGACACGTGCCCCATTCAATGCAAAAAAACCTAATGAGGAGTTTATTTCCACCAGTCAATGTGCTTCCAAGATGAGAAGGAGCATCAGGGAAAGGGCTTATTAATTCATTTTGTTCCAAGAAAATGCGCTGTCAAGACTGTGCTGACACACATATGTAAATAGTTCCTCATGCGATGGGCTTATGGGTAAGAAGCTTCACCATCATTATGTTGAATTTTAAGTTAATCTTGTTTTGCTCTACTTTCAACAAACTACTTTTAGACACTGGGCTGATGCCTGGCGGGCTGGGTTTGGGGCTCCCGTTTGGCACCTGCTGACATTCTGATTGCCATTGCCACGGTGACCTGTGATCTCCTTCTTCCTCCCACTTTTATTTTTTTAATTTTTTAATGTTTATTATTTTTTAGAGAGACACACACACAGAGTGTGAGTAGGGGAGGGTCAGAGAGAGGGAGACACAGAATCCGAAGCAGGCTCCAGGCTCTGAGCTAGATGTCAGCACAGAGCCTGATGCAGGGCTTGAACCCATGAACCATGAAATCATGACCTGAGCTGAAGCCGGATGCTTAACCAACTGAGCCACCCAGGCGCCCCATTAATTTATTTTCTGCTGTGGTGGTAGTCGTCATGTAACATAAAATCAACTTTTTTCAAGAGAGAGAGACACAGAGAGTGAGCGAACATGAGCTGAGGAGAGAGGCAGAGGAAGAGGTAAGAGAGACTCCCAAGCAGCCTCCTTGCCCAGTGTGGAGCCAGACACAGGACTTGATCTCATGATCCTGAGATCATGGCCTGAGCTAAAATCAAGAGTCAATGGAGAACCAGGGGGAGCGGAGGAGGGAGAGAGAGTTGGGGAGAGAGAGGGATGCAGAACTTGAGAGACTATTGAATGCTGAGAATGAACTGAGGGTTGGGGGGGAGGGGGGAGGGGGGAAGACAGGTGGTGGTGATGGTGGAGGGCACTTGAGGGGAAGAGCACTGGGTGTTGTATGGAAAACAATTTGACAATAA